>NC_067115.1:112327-211160 GCF_021347895.1 Acanthochromis polyacanthus
ACATCTCTGAGTTCTCTTCTCCCTCATGTAGTTCTGGTTCCACATTAGATTTTCCTGACAGATCCACAGATCTGAGATGAATCACTGCAGTGTTGGTTTCTCAGGAGATCAGAGGGAAGGAGCCTCATGTTTACAGGGTCAGGAATCTGAATTCATCTCCATGGAAACACTCGAGGTGTTGAGTCCTGTCTAGAAGCTTTTAATCTTCCATGAGATGAAGACGATGTTTCCTGTTTCTGTCCGATGATAGTCACAAACTAACGCAACTAACAAAACTAACACAACTAACACTACTAATACAACGAATGCAATTAACAATTAACACAGCTAAAGCACCTAACACAACTAATGCAACTAATACAACTAATGCAATTAACAATTAACTCAACTAAAGCAGCAAACACAACTAAGGCAACTAATGTAATTAACATAACAAACACAACTAATGCAACTAACACAATGAACACAATGAACACAACTAATACAACTAATGCAACTAATGCAACTAACAATTAACTCAACTAATGCAACTAACACAACAAACACAACTAACGTAACTAACACAATTAACTAACGAACACAACTAATGCAACTAACACAACTAACACAACTAACTCAACGAACACAACTAACGCAACTAATGCAACTAACACAACTAACAGAACTAACTCAACTGATACAACTAATGCAACTAACAATTAACTCAACTAACGCAACTAACGCAACAAACACAACTAACTCAACTAACACAACTAATCAAGTAATGCAATAACAATTAACTCAACTAACGCAACTAACAATTAACACAACTTACGCAACTAATGCAACTAACGCAACTAACACAACTAATGCAACTAACGCAACTAATACAACGAATACAAATAATGCAACTAACGCAACTAACAATTAACACAACTTACGCAACTAATGCAACTAACGCAACTAACGCAACTAACGCAACTAACACAACTAATACAACTAATACAAATAATGCAACTAACGCAACTAACAATTAACACAACTTACGGAACTAACGCAACTAACGCAACTAACACAACTAACACAACTAATACAACGAATGCAACGAATGCAACGAATGCAACTAACAATTAACACAACTTACGCAACTAACGCAACTAACGCATACTAACAAACTAAAACCAAACACAACTAATACAACTAAGCAACTAACAAATTAACTGCAACTAATGCAACTAACGACACTAACACAACTAACGTAAAACTAACACAATTAACTCAACGAACAAAACTAATGCAACTATGCAACTACCACAAGTAACACAACTAACTCAACGAACACAATTGACTCAAACTAATTGCAAACTAACAAAACTAACTCAACTAACACAAACTAACGCAAGTAACGCAAACTGACACAACTAACCTCAACTAACACAACTAATGCAACTAATACAACTAATGCAACTAACAATTAACTAATAACCTAAGCAACTAACGCAACTAACACAATTAACGCAACTAACGCAACTAATAAACTAATGCAACTAATACAAATAATGCAAACTAATGCAACTAACAATTAACTCAACTAACGCAACTAACACAACTAACACAACTAACACACTAATACAACTAATGCAACTAATGCAACTAACAATAACTCAACTAACGCAACTAAACACAACTAACACAACTACGCAACTAACACAACTAGCACAACGAACACAAAGTAAATGCAACTAACACAATTAACACAAACTAATGCAACTAATGCAACTAACAATTAACTCAACTAACGCAACTAACACAAACTAACGCAACTAATACAACTAACGTAACTAACACAACTAACTCAACTAACACAACTAAATACAACTAAACAAAATAATTGCAAACTAACACAACTAATACAACTAATGCAACTAATACAAATAATGCAACTAATGCAACTAACAATTAACTCAACTAACGCAACTAACGCAACTAACCACAACTAGCACAACTAACACAAAGTAATGCAACTAACACAATTAACACAACTAATGCAACTAATGCAACTAACAATTACATCAACTAACGCAACTAACACAACTAACACAACTAACGCAACTAACACAACTAGCACAACTAACACAAGTAATGCAACTAACACAATTAACACAACTAATGCAAACTAATGCAACTAACAATTAACTCAACTAACGCAACTAACACAACTAACGCAACTAATACAACTAACGTAACTAACACAACTAACTCAACTAACACAACTAATACAACTAATACAAATAATGCAACTAACACAACTAATACAACTAATGCAACTAATACAAATAATGCAACTAATGCAACTAACAATTAACTCAACTAACGCAACTAACGCAACTAACACAACTAGCACAACTAACACAAGTAATGCAACTAACACAATTAACACAACTAATGCAACTAATGCAACTAACAATTAACTCAACTAACGCAACTAACACAACTAACGCAACTAATACAACTAACGTAACTAACACAACTAACTCAACTAACACAACTAATACAACTAATACAAATAATGCAACTAACACAACTAATACAACTAATGCAACTAATACAAATAATGCAACTAATGCAACTAACAATTAACTCAACTAACGCAACTAACGCAACTAACACAACTAGCACAACTAACACAAGTAATGCAACTAACACAATTAACACAACTAATGCAACTAATGCAACTAACAATTAACTCAACTAAAGCAACTAACACAACTAACGCAACTAATACAACTAACGTAACTAACACAACTAACTCAACTAACACAACTAATACAACTAATACAAATAATGCAACTAACACAACTAACACAACTAATACAACTAATGCAACTAACGCAACTAACGCAACTAACACCACTAACGCAACTAACACAACTAACACAACTAACACAACTAATACAATTAACGCAACTAATGCAACTAATGCAACTAACAATTAACGGAACTAACACAAAGAACACAAATAACATAACTAACTCAAATAACACAACTAACGCAAATAACAAAAATAAAACAAATAATGCAACTAACACAAATACAAATAACACAACTAATACAACTAATGCAACTAACACAACTCATACAATGCAACTAATGCAACTCATACAACAAATACAACTAATGCAACTAATGCAACTAATGCAATTAATGCAACTAACGCAACTAACACAACTAATACAACTAATACAAATAATGCAACTAACACAACTAATACAACTAATGCAACTAACACAACTAACGCAACTAACGCAACTAACACAACTAACGTAACTAACACAACTAATGCAACTAACGCAACTAACACCACTAACACAACTAACACAACTAACACAACTAATACAATTAACGCAACTAATGCAACTAATGCAACTAACAATTAACGGAACTAACACAAAGAACACAAATAACATAACTAACACAAATAACACAACTAACGCAACTAATAAAAATAAAACAAATAATGCAACTAACAAATACAAATAACACAACTAATACAACTAATGCAACTAACACAACTAATACAATACAACGAATGCAACGAATGCAACTCATACAACTAATGCAACTAATGCAATTAATGCAACTAATGCAACTAACACAACTAACACAACTAATATAACTAATGCAATTAATGCAACTAATGCAACTAACACAACAAACAGAACTAACAGAACTAACGCAACTAACACAACTAATACAACTAATACAAATAATGCAACTAACACAACTAATACAACTAACACAACTAACGCAACTAACACCACTAACGCAACTAACACAACTAACACAACTAATACAATTAATGCAACTAATGCAACTAATGCAACTAACAATTAACACAAAGAACACAAATAACATAACTAACACAAATAACACAACTAACGCAACTAACAAAATAAAACAAATAATGCAACTAACACAAATACAAATAACACAACTAATACAACTAATGCAACTAACACAACTAATACAATACAACTAATGCAACTAATGCAACTCATACAACAAATACAACTAATGCAACTAATGCAACTAACACAACTAATACAACTAATGCAACTAATGCAATTAATGCAACTAATGCAACTAACACAACTAATACAACTAATGCAATTAATGCAACTAATGCAACTAACACAACTAACAGAACTAACAGAACTAACGCAACTAAAGCAAATAATGCAACTAACAATTAACACAAATAACACAACTAACACAACTAACACAACTAATGCAACTAACAATTAACACAAATAACACAAATAACACAAATAACACAAATAACACAACTAATACAATTAACGCAATTAGCGCAACTAACACAACTAACACAATTAACTTAACTAATACAACTAACACAACTAACACAATTAACTTAACTAACACAACTAACGCAACTAGCGCAAGTAACGCAACTAACACAACTAATACAACTAATGCAACTAATACAACTAATACAACCAGCGCAACTAACACAACTAATACAACTAACACAAATAACACAACTAACACAACTAATACAACTAATGCAACTAATACAACTAATACAACTAACACAACTAACACAACTAATACAACTAACAAAACTGACACAACTAATACAACTAACACAACTAATAAAACTAATGCAACTAACACAACTAATACAACTAATGCAACTGACACAACTAACACAAATAACACAACTAACACAAATAACACAACTAACAAAACTAACACAATCAATGCAACTACACAACTAACACAAATAACACAACTAATACAACTAATGCAGCGAACACAACTAATACAATTAACGCAATTAGCGCAACTAACACAACTAACACAACTAACACAATTAACTCAACTAATACAACTAACACAACTAATGCAACTAGCGCAAGTAACGCAACTGGCGCAACTAACACAACTAACACAACTAATACAACTAATACAACTAACACAACTAATACAACTAATGCAACTAATACAACTAACACAACTAATACAACTCATGCAACTAATACAACTAATACAACTAACACAACTTACACAACTAATACAACTAACAAAACTAATACAACTAATGCAACTAACACAACTAATACAATACAACTAATGCAACTAATGCAACTCATACAACAAATACAACTAATGCAACTACTGCAACTAACACAACTAACACAACTAATACAACTAATGCAATTAATGCAACTAATGCAACTAACACAACTAACAGAACTAACAGAACTAACGCAACTAAAGCAAATAATGCAACTAACAATTAACACAAATAACACAACTAACACAACTAATGCAACTAACAATTAACACAAATAACACAACTAACACAAATAACACAACTAATGCAGCGAACACAACTAATACAATTAACGCAATTAGCGCAACTAACACAACTAACACAACTAACACAATTAACTTAACTAATACAACTAACACAACTAACGCAACTAGCGCAAGTAACGCAACTAGCGCAACTAACACAACTAACACAACTAATACAACTAATACAACTAACGCAACTAACACAACTAATACAACTAACACAAATAACACAACCAACACAACTAATACAACTAATGCAACTAATACAACTAATACAACTAACGCAACTAATACAACTAACAAAACTGACACAACTAATACAACTAACACAACTAATAAACTAATGCAACTAACACAACTAATACAACTAATGCAACTAATACAACTAATGCAACTGACACAACTAACACAAATAACACAACTAACAAAACTAACACAATCAATGCAACTAACACAACTAACACAAATAACACAACTAATACAACTGATGCAGCGAATACAACTAATACAATTAACGCAATTAGCGCAACTAACACAACTAACACAACTAACACAATTAACTCAACTAATACAACTAACACAACTAATGCAACTAGCGCAAGTAACGCAACTGGCGCAACTAACACAACTAACACAACTAATACAACTAATACAACTAACACAACTAATACAACTAATGCAACTAATACAACTAACACAACTAATACAACTAACAAAACTGACACAACTAACACAACTAATACAACTAACACAACTAACACAACTAATACAACTAACACAACTAATACAACTAACAAAACTGACACAACTAACACAACTAACACAACTAATACAACTAACACAACTTACACAACTAACACAAATAACACAACTAACACAACTAATTCAACTAACACAACTTACATAAATAACACAACTAATACAACTAATACAACTAACAACTAACACAAATAACACAACTGTTTTTGTGTGTTGTGTGTCTGTTGTGTGTCTGTTGTGTACTCACGCAGCAGGTGCCACTCGTCCTGCTGGATGGTCCTGGTCAGGTTCAGGGGGATGTTCCGGAGTCTGATTGGTTGAGAGAAGTGATATTTGACGGCAGTGCAGCGATCTGCGATACCTGTAGAGTCACACAGGTGAGACACCTTAATGACATCACTGATGACATCAACACAACTGTAGTCAAAGGATCAGGTTCCATCCACGGTTCTACTCAGAGTGGACAGGAGAAGAAGAACCTCCACACTGAACCAACGAGCAGATCTACTAGAAGAACACCATGGAGACATCAGGACTACCAGGACCAGGACTACTAGGACCAGGATGACCAGGACCAGGACTACCAGGACCAGGACTACCAGGACCAGGACTACCAGAACCAGGACGACCAGGACCAGGACTACCAGGACCAGAATGACCAGGACCAGAATGACCAGGACCAGGACTACCAGGACCAGGACTACCAGGACCAGAACTACCAGGACCAGAACTACCAGGACCAGAACGGCCAGGACCAGAACTACCAGAACCACAACGACTAGGACCAGAATGACCAGGACCAGGACTACCAGAACCAGGATAACCAGGACCGAGACTACCAGGACCAGGACTACCAGGACCAGGACTACCAGGACCAGAACGACCAGGACCAGAATGACCAGGACCAGGACTACCAGGACCAGGAATACCAGGACCAAGACTACCAAGACCAGGCCTACCAGAACCAGAAGGACCAGGACTACCAGGACCAGAACTACCACGACCAAGACTAGCGGGACCAGGACTACTAGGACTACCAGGACCAAGACTACCAGGACCAGGACTACCAGGACCAGAATGACTAGGACCAGAACTACTAGGACCAGGACTACCAGGACCAGAACAACTAGGACCAGAATGACCAGGACCTGGACTACCAGAACCAGGATGACCAGGACCAAGACGACCAGGACCAGGACTACCAGGACCAGGACAACCAGGACCAAGACTACCAGGACCAGGACTACCAGGACCAAGACTACCAGGACCAGGACTACCAGGACCAGAATGACTGGGACCAGAAGGACCAGGACCTGGACTACCAGAACCAGGATGACCAGGACCAAGACTACCAGGACCAGGACTACCAGGACCAGAACAACTAGGACCAGAATGACCAGGACCTGGACTACCAGAACCAGGATGACCAGGACCAAGACGACCAGGACCAGGACTACCAGGACCAGAACAACCAGGACCAAGACTACCAGGACCAGGACTACCAGGACCAAGACTACCAGGACCAGGACTACCAGGACCAGAATGACTGGGACCAGAAGGACCAGGACCTGGACTACCAGAACCAGGATGACCAGGACCAAGACTAACAGGACCAGGACTACCAGGACCAGAACGACCAGGACCAGGACTACCAGAACCAGGACGACCAGGACCAGAATGACCAGGACCAAGACTACCAGGACCAGGACTACCAGGACCAGAATGACCAGGACCAGAAGGACCAGGACCAGGACTACCAGGAGCAAGACTACCAGGACCAGAATGACCAGGACCAGGACTACAAGGACCAGGACTACCAGGACCAGAATGACCAGGACTACCAGGACCAGGACTACCAAGACCAGAACTACCAGGACCAGAATGACCAGGACCAGAACTACCAGGACAAAGACTACCAGGACCAGAATGACCAGGACCAGGATGACCAGGACCAGGACTACCAGGACCACAATGACCAGGACCACAATGACCAGGACCAGGACTACCAGGACCAAGTCTACCAGAACCAGGACGACCAGGACCAGGACGACCAGGACCAGGACTACCAGGACCAGAACGACCGGGACCAGAAGAACCAGGACTACCAGGACCAAGGCTACAAGGACCAGAACGACCAGGACCAGGACTACCACGACCAGAACTACCAGGACCAAGACTACCAGGACCAGGACTACCAGGACCAGAATGACCAGGACCAGAATGACGAGGACCAGGACTACCAGGACCAGGACGACCAGGACCAAGACTACCAGGACCACGACTACCAGGACCAGAACGACCGGGACCAGAAGGACCAGGACTACCAGGACTTGAACTACCAGGACCAGGACTAGCAGGACTAGCCAGAACTCCCCAGGAGTACCCAGGACTAACCAGAACCAGGACTACCCAGGACCAGAACTAACCGGGACCAGGACAACCCAGGACCAGGACTTACCAGACCTAAAAAGTCTGTGTTGTGGGAAATGGATTCTGTGAGCTGCTGTAGTGAAGACAACAGAGCTGGACTGAAGGAGGTCTCTGAGGCTTCCAGAGACAAACCACTGCTGAACTGATCATGGAGGCTGTTTGTTTGTTTGTTGGAAGATAAACAGGAAGTTGCTGCTGAGCTGATCATGGAGGTTGTTTGTTTGTTTTAAGATAAACAGGAAGTTGCTGCTGATCCTCCCCTCAGGGATCGATTGGTTTAATCTGATCTGAGCTCAGCTCCAGTCTAATGCAGTGTAATGATCTGAAACATGATGTTAGCTAATGTGATTGTAGCTCCGTAATCTGATGTGTGGTCTGAGTGTTGTCGGGTTCTGCTGCTCTCCAAAGCTCTGACCTTCACCTTTAACTGGCAGCCGGCCAAAACCCGGCGAGACAGAACCTGCTGAGACAGAACCTGCTGAGATAGAACCTGCTGAGACAGAACCTCCTGAGACAGAACATGTCGAGATAGAACCTGCTGAGACAGAACCTGCTGAGATAGAACATGTCGAAAAAGAACCTGCTGAGACAGAACCTGCTGAGATAGAACATGTCGAGATAGAACCTGCTGAGATAGAACATGTCGAAATAGAACCTGCTGAGACAGAACCTGCTGAGATAGAACCTGCTGAGACAGAACATGTCGAGATAGAACTTGCTGAGACAGAACCTGCTGAGATAGAACATGTCGAAATAGAACCTGCTGAGACAGAACCTGCTGAGATAGAACCTGCTGAGACAGAACATGTCGAGATAGAACTTGCTGAGACAGAACCTGCTGAGACAGAACATGTCGAAATAGAACCTGCTGAGACAGAACCTGCTGAGATAGAACCTGCTGAGATAGAACATGTCGAGATAGAACCTGCTGAGATAGAACATGTCGAAATAGAATCTGCTGAGATAGAACCGATCACAGTCTAAAACCAGTCTGAAACCAGTGTGAAACCAGTCTAGAACCAGTCTAGAACCAGTCTGAAACCAGTCAGTTTACTGGTCAGACTGGTTGGTCGTGTTCTGTGATCATTTATGAAAACTGTTGCATAAAAACACAAAATTCAGATCTATGAACAAGCTCCACTGGTTATAGTATATATTTATATATGTATGTGTGTCCATTAATGCTTTAATAATGTTGCATATGCATATATGTGTGTTTATTTACACATACATGTCCTTTATCATATTATATTATATTATATTAATGTATGCAATGTACCTGTAAATAAACTATACATAAAGTGACCCTGGTCCAATAATACATGATTAATACTGTATATTTATACATATAATATTTAATAAACTGTGTACTACTGTGCATGTATATTATATTACTGTGTACTACTGTGTATTTATATACACCTTACCTCGGTCTATGAGCTTGTCGATGTCCGGGTCCAGGCCCTTGAAGTAGCACTTCCTCCAGAGGCCGGAATGCGTGGAGAACAGCGGCCTGCCGCACTCCGTCTCCAGGATGCCCATCCCCAGGATGGCCCTCCAGTTCTCCAGCAGCTCCTCCTCTCTGCTGCCCACATGAACGGGCTTCATGAGCGCTACGTCCCGCTGCCGGGCGCCGCCGCTGCCGGTGTCCACCAGCGGCAGGTGATAGATGGGCATCTCCCGGTTCTTCTGGTCGTTGGAGTCGGATCCGTGGCGGTCGCAGTTGTCCTTGTGGCGGCGGGTGTCGGTCTGGTACCAGTGGTCGGTGGAGATGGCGGTGACCAGCAGCAGCAGCGACAGCACGCTGAGCGCCAGGCTCACCGCGGACACCGTCACCGTGGCCGGTCGGGCTCTTTCCATGGCCGGCACATGGACCGAGCCGCTCCCGGTGCCGCTGCCGGAGCACGTACCGCCTCCCCCGTCGCCGCTCGCTCGGTTCCCGCCGCTGCTTCCGTTACTGGGCATCTTTTGCTGCCATCCTCGCGCCCATCAGCCGTTCCAGGTTTGCCCTCGAGAGCGCGTTGTCATGCCGACTGACGGTCCGTCAGAGCTGCGTCAAGGTGGAGGCAGGTACCGGTACCAGGGGGCGGGAGGAGGGCTGCCTTCACAATAAACACGGAGGGAGGGAAGAGCAAACAACAACAACAACAATAACAGTAGTAACAACAATTGCCATTATTACTACAGTAACAACAATAACAATAGTATCATTATTATGATTATTACTATTATTATTATTCTGACAGTAAAAACAGCAAAAATGGTAATAATAATAACAGCTTTATTAGTGTGACACATTTCATGCTTTACATGAAAACATTAAAAACATTGGAAACATTCAGACAAGCATAAAAATCACAATTAAAGTGACAAATATAATAAAACATCGAAAACAAAGGGATAATGAAAAATATAAAAACAAAACAAAACTACAATTTGCATTAAAAACAAGTTAAAATAAGCTATAATAGGAAAGCAGCAGCAGACAGAAAAGCCTTGTGCTGTGATTTGAAGAAGTGAGAGTTGGAGCAGATCTTTGTTCCACATGTGTGGAGCATAAAGAGCAAACGCTGCTTCTCCATGTTTAGTTCTAACTCTGATCAGCTAGAAACCATCCAGGGCTTTAAAAACCATCAGCAGGACTTCAAACCTACTGGAAGACAGGAAGCCAGCAGAGATCTAAGAACTGGAGTGATGGGATCACATGAACATATGATGAGCACATGAACACGTGATGAACACGTGAACATGTGATGAACACATGAACACATGATGAACACATGAACACACGATGAACACGTGAACACGTGATGAACACATGAACACACGATGAACACATGAACACACGATGAACACGTGAACACGCGATGAACACGTGAACACACGATGAACACACGATGAACACATGAACACGTGATGAACACGTGAACATATGATGAGCACATGAACACATGTTGAACAGGTGATGAACAAATTCATGAAGAGGTGAAACACACTGAGCTTTATTTTGAAATCTGACTGAAAGCCTGGTGTGACATCACTGCAGGTGAGCTGACAACATCTCACTGATCTGCTTCTGACTGTACTATCACTGATTAATAATCACTGATCAATCATCAATAGTCACTGATCAATAATCTTCCGTGTTGTTCTTACATAACTGTGATCACAGTGAAGTCCTGCAGTCCAGGAAGTTTTAGAGTCGTGTTCTAAAGGTTCAATCCTCAGATCTCATTGTAGCCCTTTAAGCTTCAGTCAATTCCAGCCGTTTTCAGTACAAAAAATCCCTAATATTTTATTTGTCAATAAAAACATGACGAGAAATACAGGGAATATTGGACACGCATTGCGAGGTGCATTTCCTCGAAAACGACCTATTCGTGGATTTTATACCGACTTCAAGACATGTTTTGGACAAAATATTTTACTGGCTTGTGTCGTCTGGATGTCCAAGGTTGGATTATGGCCGTTTTTTGTGGAATATTTTGTTCTGTGTGTAATAATGAACCCGGAAATGTGAGTCACGCTGTGTGCGTTGAAGCCGTGTATAGAGAACGGATGGATGGATATTCGTTGTTTGTCTGACAAATGTGTTTTTCTCACCCGCTGTGGTAATCACATCTGAAAGTGGTTTATACCGGCGGATTCATGAGAATCTAAGCTTTCCATCGGTGTATAGTGTTTGTATAATCGTGTTTGCAGCTTCAGGCATTTAAGGAAATGCTTATGCAGATCTCAAAGTGTTCCGTGGGCGGGACGGTGAAGCTTAACGGGATAACAAAGGAGCTCAACAAAGATCTGATGGAGAACTTACGGACCAGGACCAGTCAGAACTCATGGAAAAGAACCAGTCAGAACTAATGGGTTAGAACCAGTCAGAACTAATGGACTAGAACCAGTCAGAACTCATAGACTAGAACCAGTCAGAACTCATGGACTAGAACCAGTCAGAACTCATAGACTAGAACCAGTCAGAACTCATGGACTAGAACCAGTCAGAACTAATGGGTTAGAACCAGTCAGAACTCATAGACTAGAACCAGTCAGAACTCATGGACTAGAACCAGTCAGAACTAATGGACTAGAACCAGTCAGAACTCATGGACTAGAACCAGTCAGAACTCATGGAAAAGAACCAGTCAGAACTAATGGATTAGAACCAGTCAGAACTCGTAGACCAGAACCAGTCAGAACTCATGGACTAGAAACAGTCAGAACTCATGGAAAAGAACCAGTCAGAACTAATGGATTAGAACCAGTCAGAACTCATAGACCAGAACCAGTCACGAACTCATGGACTAGAAACAGTCAGAACTCATGGAAAAGAACCAGTCAGAACTAATGGATTAGAACCAGTCAGAACTAATGGAATAGAACCAGTCAGAACTCATGGAAAAGAACCAGTCAGAACTCATAGACTAGAACCAGTCAGAACTCATGGACTAGAACCAGTCAGAACTCATGGAAAAGAACCAGTCAGAACTAATGGATTAGAACCAGTCAGAACTCATGGACTAGAACCAGTCAGAACTAATGGAATAGAACCAGTCAGAACTCATGGAAAAGAACCAGTCAGAACTAATGGGTTAGAACCAGTCAGAACTAATGGGTTAGAACCAGTCAGAACTCATGGACGAGAACCAGTCAGAACTAATGGAATTGAACCAGTCAGAACTCATGGAAAAGAACCAGTCAGAACTAATGGGTTAGAACCAGTCAGAACTCATGGGTTAGAACCAGTCAGAACTAATGGACAAGAACCAGTCAGAACTCATGGACTAGAACCAGTCAGAACTCATGGAAAAGAACCCGTCAGAACTCATGGAATAGAACCAGTCAGAACTCATAGACTAGAACCAGTCAGAACTCATGGACTAGAACCAGTCAGAACTCATGGAAAAGAACCAGTCAGAACTAATGGATTAGAACCAGTCAGAACTCATGGACTAGAACCAGGCAGAACAAATGGACTAGAACCAGTCAGAACTAATTGGTTAGAACCAGTCAGAACTAATGGGTTAGAACCAGTCAGAACTCATGGACTAGAACCAGTCAGAACTAATGGAATAGAACCAGTCAGAACTCATGGACCAGAACCAGTCAGAACTCATGGACCAGAAACAGTCAGAACCAATGGAAAAGAACCAGTCAGAATGTCACCTGGAGTCCTCCGAAAGCAGCTTCAGGTCCAGAATCATCTTCAGGGTCCAGTTGTGTTCCTGCCAGCATCAGGTGAACGTTTTTAGGAGTAGCTGAGGTTTGGTTCTGGTCATGATTTTCCACTGGTTTAGGTTTAAGATTGTACTGATTTTGGAACGTTTCAGGACTGGTTCTTGAACCCCAAGAACACCAAACCTACCATCAATCATGCTCTGTGGAACTGGAGCTTTACACAAAGTAAATGAAATAACGAAGAAGGAGGATCACCTCCACGTTCTTCAGGAGAACCTAAAACCAACAGTAGAAGGTTGAAACCAGAAGCATTGACGAGAAAACATGAATTTAACTAAATGTTCACATTTCTGTTTGTAAATTTATGATCCAGAAGATTCCGTCATATTTCCAGAAGATCTTTGTTACAGATTGTCCCATAAAGATTCCACCATAAATCTTTTAATAATAAATAATAGCAATAACAACAACAACAACAACAACAATAATAATCTCTGCACACTCCTCGGGAATCAGCCATGTTGACAGTGTGTGTGTCACAATTGATTGATCAGTAAGGATTAATCAGTATTGATCAGTATCAGTCTTTTCTCAGATTAACAGATTCACTGAAAAAAATTCACATTTCAACCTTAATATTCAAAAATTCTACTTCACTGTAATATTATAGATATATGAGCATTTAGAGAGTTTGTGTCAGGTTTTTTTTCATTTTTTCGGGTGTTTTAGGGTTTGGAGGGTTTGGAAAGTCTGGTGTGTCAGCCTCAGGTTGCATTCAGTTGATGAGGACTCAGCGGTGACTTTAAACGTCTGGACTCGTCTGCGTTTGCTCGGCCAACTCGCTCCGTCTTCATGGCGGTCAGGATGAGGTTTGTCATGTCTCCTTGGCGACCTGCGACTGATGCTTCATGGGAATCTCAGGTGACTGCAGCTGTCGTATTCACAGAGTCAAAATTCAACGTGACACAGAAAAAATGAAAGCTTGTCCATTAAGTTGATCAATAATTCATCAGCGTCCCTGCTGGGCTCTGCTGCTTCCTGTAACACGACTCCCCCTCCCCTGCCGTGACTTTGACGTCTCTGATTGGCCAAAGGACGGAGCTGCAAACGACCCTCGCTGTCATATCAATCAGCTCGATCGATCGGTCAAAGATCACTTCAGAGGCTTAAACACACTGCAGCCAGAAATAAATCACTGATCAAAGATTAAAATCATCTTTTTATTGATCATTTCAGAGTCAGGAAGTTCAAGAATGAAACTGTGGTTCTCCGCTAGAACATCAGTAATCGGATGTCAGGTTATATTGACTTTTATTTAAAAAGTTTGTTGATCTGCAGCTGCACATTAGCATTAACATTAGCAGCAACATGAACAGCATTAGCAGCATGAACAGAAACATTAGCAGCAACAATAGCAGCAACATCAGCAGAAACATGAACAACAACATGAGAAACACTAGCACCAACATTAGCACCAACATTTGCAACATTAGCAGCTACATTAGCAGCAGTGTGTGATGCTATAATGGCTTCATTTAGTGGTTTTAATAACGTTCAGATCAGCAGGTTGGAGATCTAGCTCCTCAGCATCAGTTACCATGGAGATCTAGCTCCTCAGCATCAGTTACCATGGGGATCTAGTTCCACAGCATCAGTTACCATGGAGATCTAGTTCCACAGCATCAGTTACCATGGAGATCTAGTTCCACAGCATCAGTTACCATGGAGATCTAGCTCCACAGCATCAGTTACCATGGAGATCTAGTTCCACAGCATCAGTTACCATGGAGATCTAGTTCCACAGCATCAGTTACCATGGAGATCTAGCTCCACAGCATCAGTTACCATGGGGATCTAGTTCCACAGCATCAGTTACCATGGAGATCTAGTTCCACAGCATCAGTTACCATGGAGATTGAGCAGGTTAAAAGAGAGACCTTCAGTGACACTGGAGGCTTTAAAGCCAACACACCTGCTGCTCCTGAATCTGACTTCAGCCTCTGGATGTCCTGCTACTTTCTGTTTTAGGTGGAACCTGATCAAACAAGTGATTGATCATTCTGATTGGCTGTGGCACAGCTGTGTACATGACAAAACGCACAAACATAAACACAAATAGAAATATAAACACATACCTAAACATAAGGAAACATAAAGAAATGCAAATTAATGAGTATAAAAAGTCTCCTGAGCTCAGCTCCAGGAGGAGGATCATCAGGGGGAACACTTTCAACACTCATCTGATCAATCAGTAGTTGATCATTCATTAACCTCAGTGAAATACAGTCAATAACTTTCCACCTGTTTGTTCTTACCCAGACCAGTTGTATTAGTTTAGCCACCATGTAGAAGGAACATGATCTTAGAACACAATTCCTCTGTACTACAAGAGCTGGAGCTGATTAACCTCCTCAGAAGTGTTTGTCATGGTGCCGTTACTGCTAAACTCCCACAATGCTCTCTGTTGTAATCTGAGTGACGCCTCCTCTGGTCACTACAGGATCAAACAGGAAGAGGCTCCACCTGATGGAACAACCAGGAACTACAGCTGATCTACATCTATGACATCACATCCCTCACCTACCGCCTCATTGGCCGAGATGTTTTTAATCAGTTAAATTGTGGATCAATCATTAACATCCTTGGTGTGAGATGGAAACGTTCCCAAACGGAGCTGCTTCCTGCAGCTCCAGGAGGTGGACCAGAGTCTTAGCAGGTTCCTCTCAGGTCCGGTTCTACAGCTGGTCCGGGTCTACAGCTGGTCCGGGTCTACAGCTGGTCCGGGTCTACAGCTGGTCCGGGTCTACAGCTGGTCCGGGTCTACGGTCCAGATCAGAGTCCAGCAGAGGTCGCTGGTTGGAATCCCTCATAGGTGATCAATATCTGGGGGCTGTTTCCCACGATCCTCTGCTGTGTGTGTGTGTGTGTGTGTGTGTGTCGTCAGTATTGTGAGCATCCCCCCCCATCAGAGGTTATTGATCGTCCTCCTGAAGCTCTATCAGCTCATATCGACCAGGAGGACGGATGCTGCAGCTTTACCCTCCACAAGGTTGAGGGAGGAGGAGGAGGAGGTCAGGGGGGTGGGGTGGAGGTGTCGGGTGGAGGAGGAGGTGGGGGGTGTAGGGCGATGATCAGGAGCTGAGTTTTAATTAACACTCTGTCTGCTGCGCTGCTCTCTCTCTGAGGCGTGAACAGAACCGCTGAGCTGAATGCTGAAGCTGCGAGATGATGGAGGTCAGGGTGGAGGGGGCATTGATCTGCTGCCTGTCTTCTATCAGGTCCTCAGATCCCTGCAGACAGGTCCAGCATCACCTGCTGTTTCCCGACAGAGGCAGCAGATAAAAGCCAGCTGGTTCCTGCCTGCAGCTGATAATTAATAATCAGTTTGATTCTCTAAGGGATCATTTCTAATCAGATCAATAAAACATGTCTGAAATGAAGCTGTAGATGAAGGCCTGATTCAGACACGAGTCCTACATGTGTGCACTGAGCTGTATTTATTTCCGACCTGTGGAGGGAAACCTGTTGGTGATTTAATGATCCTCCTCTAATTGATAATCATGTCATTGATCAGTTCTGACAGCGTTGGACCAACACTCCGGCTGTAAGCCGGTCGATGCTGCTGCTGCTTTGGTTCACGACTCAGGATCAAGTTCAAAGAATCTGCATTAGCATGAAGCTGCATCTTCAGAGGCTGCCGTCATTAGTGGCAGCAGCAGCAGCAGCGCATGATGATGAAATAACGATGTGTTTGACAGGCAAAGAGCGTCGACGCCGGAGAGCCGGCTGCCATCAAGGTCATCAGACCGGAGCCCCACAGCTACCACTGCAGCACTGCATTCAGAGGAGCAGGAGCCACTGCTATGTATTCACTGGATTATAATCACTGCACGAAAATTAGGACATGATAGTCACTGTATTCGAGTCAAAGCACTGTGTTCACTGCATATACTCACTGCATTAAAACTACCATATTATAGTCCCTGCACTGTATCCACTGCACTAAAAACTCATTACATTTACTGGATTATAATCACTGCATTAAAACTACCACATTACAGTCATTGTATTCTATCTGCTCCATTACAGTCACTGCATAATAAGCACAGCACTAAGAAACACATTACAATCACTGGATTGTAATCACTGCATTAAAGGTACCACATTATAGTCACTGCATTGGATCCACTGCTCTAAAACCCCTACATCACAGTCACTGCATTACTTCCCTGCACCACAGTCACAGCAACGTTGTCACTGCAATTAGTAACGACATCATATTCACTGCATTACATCACTATATTACTGTAACTGTATCCTGCATTACAGCCATGGCAGTCAAGTCAGTACATTGTAGTCACTGAAATGTGATTATAATGGAGAAGACGAACAAATAGACCCGATGTGTCTCTGTGGTTGTTTTGTGTCTCTGTGGTTGTTTTGTGTCTCTGTGGTTGTTTTGTGTCTCTGTGGTTGTTTGTGTCTCTGTGGTTGTTTTGTGTGTCTTTGTAGTTGTTTTGTGTCTTTTTCTGGTTGTTTTGTGTCTCTTTGTGGTTGTTTTGTGTCTCTGTGGTTGTTTTGTGTCTCTGTGGTTGTTTTGTGTGTCTTTGTAGTTGTTTTGTGTCTTTTTCTGGTTGTTTTGTGTCTCTTTGTGGCTGTTTTGTGTCTTTGTAATTGTTTTGCCTCTTTGTGGTTGTTTTGTGTCTTTGTGATTGTTTTGTGTGTCTTTGTGGTTGTTTTGTCTCTTTGTGGTTGTTTTGTGTCTCTGTGGTTGTTTCGTGTCTCTTTGTGGCTGTTTTGTGTCTTTGTAATTGTTTTGCCTCTTTGTGGTTGTTTTGTCTCTTTGTGGTTGTTTTGTGTCTCTGTGGTTGTTTTGTCTCTTTGTGGTTGTTTTGTGTCTCTGTGGTTGTTTTGTGTCTCTTTGTGATTGTTTTGTGTGTCTTTGTGGTTGTTTTGTCTCTTTGTGGTTGTTTTGTGTCTCTGTGGTTGTTTTGTGTCTCTGTGGTTGTTTCGTGTCTCTTTGTGGCTGTTTTGTGTCTCTGTGGTTGTTTTGTGTCTCTTTGTGGTTGTTTTGTGTCTTTGTAGTTGTTTTGTGTCTTTGTGGTTGTTTTGTGTCTCTGTGGTTGTTTTGTGTCTCTTTGTGGTTGTTTTGTGTCTTTGTAGTTGTTTTGTGTCTTTGTGGTTGTTTTGTGTCTCTGTGGTTGTTTTGTGTCTTTGTGGTTGTTTTGTGTCTTTGTAGTTGTTTTGTGTCTTTGTGGTTGTTTTGTGTCTCTGTGGTTGTTTTGTGTCTCTTTGTGGTTGTTTTGTGTGTCTGTGGTTGTTTTGTGTCTCTGTGGTTGTTTTGTGTCTCTGTGGTTGTTTTGTGTCTCTTTGTAGTTGTTTTGTGTCTTTTTCTGGTTGTTTTGTGTCTCTTTGTGGTTGTTTTGTGTCTCTGTGGTTGTTTTGTGTGTCTTCGTGGCTGTTTTGTGTCTTTGTAATTGTTTTGCCTCTTTGTGGGTGTTTTGTGTCTCTGTGGTTGTTTTGTGTCTCTGTGGTTGTTTTGTGTCTCTTTGTGGTTGTTTTGTGTCTCTTTGTGGTTGTTTTGTGTCTCTGTGGTTGTTTTGTGTCTCTGTGGTTGTTTTGTGTCTCTTTGTGGTTGTTTTGTGTCTCTGTGGTTGTTTTGTGTCTCTGTGGTTGTTTTGTGTCTCTGTGGTTGTTTTGTGTATCTGTGGTTGTTTTGTGTCTCTTTGTAGTTGTTTTGTGTATCTTTGCTTTGAGTTCAGCGCCACAGAAGACACAGTAAACGTGTCAGTAAATGTTTACATGCGTGGAGATGAATTACAAACTTCCCTTCTGAAAAATGTCCTTTTTTCCGTCAGAAGTCGTTTGTAGTTTGACCTCAGTGAATAAACAGACTCTCAGCTGTTTGGAGGAAAAGGTTTTTCTGAAACTGATTTGGTGTTTCGGCAGCAGAGTGAGACCTCCCTCCTCCTCCCTCCTCCTCCCTCCTCCCTCTGCTGGTTGCACAGCTTCCATTTTAATGAGACGTTACATAAATGGTCCATAGATATTCTGATCAGCTGGAGGAGGATGGACGGATCTTTAATGAGGCCTGAAGACTCCAGCAGCTCAGATCCACAACAAAGACTCTTTGTTCTCAGTGATTATTGTCAGCTTGTTCATCCACCGCCTAAATAACACAAACTCCTCAACATGGTCTGTATGCAGAACAGGTAGCAGGTGGTAGCTTACCTTCATCATCACCTTTATCATCATCATCATCATCATAAACATCTTCCAGAACCTCCAGTTAGTTTCTATGATCTCCTCCTCCTGTGGATGTTTTTCTGTCTCCACGTCTCCTCTCTACTCTGATCATCATCTGTAGATATTTCAGCATTCTGGATGGATCTCCAACAACTGTCTCTGTCTGTTCTCTGCATTTATTTCTGGATCATTTTTAACGACACATCATGAACTAAATGATGATCTTAAACATCATTCTTCTAATTTTCCAAATGGAACTTATAGGAGGGCCTCAGAGCTGGAAGTTTGGATTCTTTTGGATGCAGTTTGACTTGTAGTTGGGTGTTAACGTGACTTTAGCTGAAAATTAGATTTCCGTCCAACAGAACCCTGCACAGACCACAAGCTTCTTCTTCTCTGAGACTTAAAAGGCCATTTTAAGATGTGTTCAGTGATCCAATCAGGTTCCAGACTTTAACAAACAGTAAACTTTCTGCAGCTCTGACCTCAGCCCAGTAATGAGAACCTTCGGTCTCCATCTTTAAAGTCTCCCTGTCGCTGTGGTAACGCCCACGCTGCCTTCATCTCCTTCGTTAGGCCGCCGTTCCTCCAGCCGGGGGAGTCGCTGGCGTCGGCAGTAATGAGGTGAAGCTCTGGACTCTCATTAGACCCCCTCTGAAGCCCCGCCCCCACAGAGGAGACACAACTCCCTGCAGACAGATAACGAGGTTTAGACTGTTCTACTGCAGATAGACTCAGAAAGACACACCACTGATTAATACAAGATCGATACAAGATCGATACAAGATTAATACAAGATCAATACAAGATCAATATCTATCTATCTATCTATCTATCTATCATCACCATAGAAACAGTGATGTAATATAAATTCCTCCAATCACAGAGCTGCTGAATTATTCATAGCACCGACCAGGTGCTGTTAATGTGAACACATCCACTGTTCTGTTTGAACATTCTAGCAGCAACATTTACAGAACAGAACCAGAACTGAAGCTGCTGGAAGGTAAAGTTCTGGTTCTGTTCAAAGGTTTAGAACGGGTTCCCGTCCAAACAGCACCAGAACGTGCCGTCACTGAAGAACTGAACATCTGAGGAACATCTGCTCAGGTTCCTTTCATCATTTTCTAAAAGTCGCTCTGACCAAGAACCCAAAGAAAAGACCTGCTGCAGGAAGGAACGAAAACAACAAGAACATGAAGGTCCGACTGAAGCACCAGAACCACAGAGAACGCTGAATGAAAGAACAATGGAACCACCTGATCAGATAAACACGTCCTGAACTGAAGATCTGATCAAACGCTGTGGAGACCCTGGTGATCTGAGCAGCAGAAAGCAGCTGCACTTTGGAGAACTCAAAAGAACCCAAAAGAACCTAACAGAAGCTAAAAGAACCCAAAAGAATCTAAAAGAAACCAAAAGAATCCAAAAAGAACCCAAAAGAACCTCAAAGAACCCAACAGAACAGTCCAGGTCCAGAGGTTCCTGCAGATGTGTCTGTTACGGTAACGTTTGGGGAAACAGTCTGATGTTGGGTTTGTGTGAACAGAACTCTGATAATAAACTGATTATTGATTATTGATTATGTTGCTGCTCTTTGATCTCATTTAATGTTGAAAACCACCGTTTTGTTCTGATGCTGAAGCAAGCAGCAACATGACGTGTTTGTGCAGCGCCCCCTACCTGCATGCAGCCTCAGAAACACGTCTCCTGTAGAGTTTCTGTGAACTGCAGCTCATCTGACTGAACTCATGGAGGTTTTCCAGGTCGGATGCTGCTTCTCTGAGGATCAGACAGTTTCTGGTTATTCTCTGTGTTCAGTCTCTCAGTGGAGCTGTAACTTATTCAGCTTCATGCTATCAGAAGCTAGTATTCGGAGACACACGGGGCCTCTGGTGAAGACGAGGGCCACAAATGCTTCGTCGTATTTTCTTATTGTTGTTTTACTTGTTGTGAGGTTTGGTGTAGATTCGTCTGCTCCTGTTTAGCAGGCCGTCCCCGCCAGGCTCTGCTAGCTCGTTGGTTTATGTTTAGCCTCATTAGGGTTGCCAGGTCTGTGTTTTTCCAGCAGAATCTAAAATGTTGCTGCCGGATGATTTAGTTTGGGTGGAGCTCTTTTGTGTGCAAATTGTATCAATAATATAAATAAATACACATCCATAGTTGAAGTGAGATCATTTATTTTTACCTAATACCAAACTCCAGATCAGTACATACAGTGCCTATCATAAGTATTCACCCCCTTTGATGTTTAACCCTTTTATTGCTTTCATAAATCAATCATGGTCAATAAAATATAGCTTTTTTAACAAAAAAATGTATTGGAAAAAAACCCTTTAAAGGGGCACCGAGGAAGATTTTAGCGGAAATGTAGCGTTGCCTACATTTCCTTTGAGCCTCGGCGCGCACTGTCACAAACCGTCGTAAACGAGTGAGCGAGCCTCAGGAAAGCCGGCGGAGTTGAAATCATCGTTGAACAATAACGTGTGTAAATGACTCCGCGGTCTAATGTTGTAAAACCGAGTTGTCAAAGCTGCTCCGAGCTAACGTTACATTAGCCAATACCCACACTGTGTTTTTGCCACAAAGTTAGTCAACTAAACCAGTCACAGTCAAATGAATCCCATAGTCTACTAACCACACATCGCAAGCAACACACACAAAAGACAAAAGAATTGTATCAAACTTACAAAGAGCTAAAGTTACGTACCTGTCTAGGAGAAGCACAGCCAGCTCGGCATCTGTTTTGATTCCTTTTTGCTCCCGGAATTCTCTCCACCTCTGAAATGCCTGTCCAAGATGAACTTGTCTTTTGCTTCGTTGTCGATCTGACAACCTTTTTGCTCCGTTCTCTTCCTTTTGCGCTCCATGTGTGCTGTCTTCTCAACCAACTCTCCGCTCTGCTACTGCTAAAAACAACTAGCTCCGCTCTGCTACGCTCCGTCAGCGCACGCGCTCCGTATTTGCTGTAAATCGCTCCGTCTCTCAAAGGAAACTCTAGATGAGTCGACAAAAAATTAATAAAATACAAATATTTACAAAACCAAACTGATTCATGAATCGAAAATGGGGACATTAATAAGTGTAAATAACAAAGATTCATCCACATTAATATGAGACTTTGTTACGAGCATAAAAATCTTCCTCGGTGCCCCTTTAATGTCAAAGTGAAAACAGATTTCTATAAAGTAATGTTAATGAAAGAAAATTATATAAATAAAAATAGTTGTTAAAATGAAGACAGAAGAACACTCTAAGCAACTCAGGGAAAGGGTTATTGAGAAGTACAAATCAGGGGATGGTTACAAAAAAATTTCCAAGGCGCTGAACATCCCCGGAGTTCAGTGAAATCAATTATCAAGAAATGGAAGGAATATGGCACTTGTGTGAATCTGCCTAGATCAGGCCGCCCTCGTAAACTGAGTGACCTACAAGTAGGAGACTAGTGAGAGAAGCCACCAAGACCCTACAACTACTCTGAAGGAGTTACAAGCTTCAGCTGCTGAGATGGGAGAGACTGTGCATGTAGCAACTGCTGCCCGGGTTCTTCACCGCTCAAAGCTTTATGGGAGAGTGGCAACGAGAAAGCCACTGTTGAAGAAAAGTCATATTAGATCTGGACTAGAGTTTGACAAAAAGCACGTGGAAGACTCCATGGTCAAGTGGAAGAAGATTCTTTGGTCTGATGAGACCAAAATTGAGCTTTTTGGCCATCAGACAAAACGTCATGTTTGGAGGAAACCAAACACTGCACATCACCAAAAACACACCATCCCCACTGTGAAGCATGGTGGTGGCAGCATCATGCTGTGGGGATGTTTCTCAGCAACTGGACCTGGAAGGCTTGTAAAGATAGAGGGCAGAATGAATGCTGCAAAATACACTGAAATCCTGGGGGACAATCTTTTTCAGTCTGCAAGAGAACTACGTCTTGGGAGAAGATTTATTTTCCAGCAAGACAATGATCCAAAACATACTGCAAAAGCTACACAGGAATGGTTAAAAAAGAACCAGGTAAATGTTCTGGAGTGGCCGAGTCAAAGCCCAGACCTCAATCCTACAGAGAATTTGTGGCTGGACTTGAAAAGGGCTGTTCATGCCCGATACCCGCACAACCTGACAGAGCTTGAGCAGTTTTGCAAAGAAGAATGGAGCAAAATTGCAGTGGGCAGATGTTCAGACTGACTGAGACCTATCCACACAGACTCACTGCTGTGATTGCAGCCAAAGGTGCATCTACTAAATACTGACTTGAAGGGGGTGAATAATTATGCAAACAATTATTTTTATTTATATAATTTTCTTTCATTAACATTACTTTATAGAAATCTGTTTTCACTTTGACATGAAAGAGTTTTTTCCAATAAATTTTTTTGTTAAAAAAGCTAAATTTTGTTGACCATGATTGATTTATGAAAGCAATAAAAGGGTAAAACATCAAAGGGGGTGAATACTTATGATAGGCACTGTATCTACTTACAGACCCGGCCTTCCTGTCACTGAGACCCCTGTGATAACTCCCCGACCCCCAGGGGGCGCACTCCAGTCTGAGAACCACTGATACTAAAAATAACTAATTATTTCTGACTCACAATGACTAGATCTGCTTTATGTGTGGAGGAGAGAACAACCAGTTACTGAGAGGACCTCAACACTTCCTCTAGACTTTATCTGAACCTCCGAGAATCTTTTTATATCTCTGGCTCCAAAAATCCAAGATGGCAACCAGGAAGTAGCAAAATCCTGAAACCAATGCGTGATATGATGGTAGCTCCGCCCATCCTCATTATCCAATCAGTGGAGGCAAAGATTATTAAACTGTTTCATTTGATCAATGTAAAAATAATCAAGAATATCAGATAATGTGATGATGTCAGATGCTAGTTTGTGTCATGTCACAGATCAGCAGACTAACCGCTGCTGGTTTCAGTAACGTTCCAGAAGCTAAAACAGCTGCAGCTGATTAATACGCCAATGATCCTCGGCAGCAGCAGAACGCTGAGATCTGCAGAGTTTCTCCTCCAGAGTCGACCTCAGCTCCGACTGAATAATTCATCACGGCTCTCAGGGGGAACAGCGGCGGCGCTGCTGTGATGAAAATTTAAAGATGCTGCATCTGAGCACTTTGCAATATCTGCTAACAGAGAAG
This sequence comes from Acanthochromis polyacanthus, assembly GCF_021347895.1. Taxonomy (NCBI): domain Eukaryota; kingdom Metazoa; phylum Chordata; class Actinopteri; family Pomacentridae; genus Acanthochromis; species Acanthochromis polyacanthus. Next base: position 137,445 of record NC_067115.1, read on the forward strand.
AAAATCCAGAGCCAGAGGTTTAAAATGGACGGCTGACATTTCCACTGATTGTCCCGAGTGCAGGTCACCGCCGCCACGTTTCCTCCTCTGCTCTCTGAACGAGTCAAACAACACCTGAGTTGAGCTTTACCTGCCCACTGGAACCACAGACAGCAGTAGGCAGTGAGGTCATCAGCAGTGAGGTCATCAGCAGTGAGGTCATCAGCAGTGAGGTCATCAGACGGGGGCAGCTCTCTGGGTCTTAGGAAGGTTCTGCTGAGGTGGCCTGACTCAGCTCTAATAACGTGTTCATGTGTCGCCTCAGTGAGCCCCTGCTGTACAAACAACACATTATTTTTTATTTAATGACATTATTTCTGTAAAAGCAGCACTGAGGAGTCACAGCGATGGACTGCAGGACCCCAGCATGGGAGCTCTGACATTCCTGTTAGTTTATACTTGAAGCTCCGCCTCCAAACACTCACCTGCCCTGATGCTGAGGCTGCAGGGCTCTGAGCTTCTGGAGGAAACTTCTTCCATCACCATGGTAACTGATGCTGAACACCTGAGCAGCTCCAGATAACAGAAGAACTCGTAATAAACTCCGCCCTCTGGCCAATCAGCTCCCTTCCTGTGGATGCTGTGCAGGTCAGATAGCGACAGCTGATGATGGAAACGTCTTGTAGAGTCCAAACCTTTTTCTTTCAGATCTGAGACACACGGATTCTCAGTGGAGGAACTCAAGTCTTCTTCATCTCAAGTTTTCTTGTTGACTCCAAACATTTTAAAGTCGTTATTCTGTCAACTGTTGCAGCACTGTAACCCTAAATCAGAGAACGTTGTTCTTGTTGATGTCGGATCTGCAGTGAGTCTACTGATCCCATGAATGATGTCTGAATATTTATTCTTTAACCCCAGCCAGTGGAACATTTACCGCACATACATGTGGATCTGATAGTCTGTGAAGTTCATATCGAAGCAGCAGATTATATCTTAAACTTTGTTCCTCTTCTAAGGAACGTTCAGCTAACGACTCGTGGTCCAGGACCTTCCATGTCTGAAGACACGTAAGCAGGTGGTTCACCTGCAGACCAGAAACATCAGGGCCTGATGAGAAGTCTATGGAAACACCTGATAGACCAACAGGTGCAGCTTCACAGCATCGTCCGTTAAACTCCTAAAAACATGAAAATATTCGATCCCTTAAAATGTCTAACATGGAACTCAGGTGTGTTCAGGTGAGTGCTGCAGGTCATGCAGCACAGGCGAGACTCGAGGCTAATGTGAGGAACAGTCACAGGATGTTCTCCTTGCAGGTGTCCTGAGACCCACCTTGATGCTGCAGGTGAAGATCAGAGGAGATGATGGTGACTAACCAGGTGCAGATCACTTTGATGATGGCAGCGTGACGTCTCCACACCTGTCCACCTGTGTGGGCGTGTCCAGAGCTTTTGATTGACAGCTACCTGTAGCTCCACCCCCTCAGAATGAGGGTCACCATGGCGACCAGAGGTTTCCTTCCTGCCAGAAGCTCAAACATCAGACTTTAATCCCAGAATTTCCCCATTTTAGACTTTTTTCACACTGAACAGAAACACCGAGTTCTGCCGAGTCACTGCATCAAACCCCGATTCTGAGAGTTAATGTACAGATCATTGATATTTTAGTGTGGGGCATTTTGCATGTTCTCTCTGTGCATGCGTGGGTTTTCTCCCTATAAAGTTTTTCTTGAGGTGAACAGAATATCCTTTATGAATGTGAAGCAGTGGTGGCATCATCATGTTATGAAGACCTTTGACCAGTTTTATGAAACAGAAAGCAGATGTTCAGGGAGATAGAAACCTCTGGAATCACTGACTTTAGGTTTTATATTTTTAATGAAGAGTATTTTTTATTATAATCTTTTGTCCAAAATAAACGGATCACAGCTGAACACTGAACAGCGATAAAAGGATCAAACTTCAGGAGGACGAAGACATTCAAAGATCCTCCAGATTGTGACTGGGTTTAGATCAGGATCTGACGTTTGGAGCTGAGGAAGGAATTTACTCTGAACCTGAACCACATAGAGCAGGGGAGGCACAGAACCCAGCAGGTAAACACAGACTTTAAACCATCAGGTGATAGCACACCTGTCCTACCCGATAACCTGTACCTGTAGGTGTTAGAGAGAAACATCTGGAAAATCAATCAACGTGATCAGAAGCTTTGATTCAGGTTTGATTTTATCAAAGATTCATTATTGATTTATTACCAGAAGACAAACTGTTCAAAATCTCTCATTTTCCATCCGGATCAGTCTCTGGACGCGGTCCAGGATGATCTGGTTGGAGCTGCAGCAGTCCTCCGGTCCATAGGGGGCAGTGATCGTCAGGACCTTTGCCACCCTCAGCTTGTCCCCCTCCTCCTCCACAGGGACCCGGTTCTTCTCCAACCAGCACTGGACGTCCCCCTTCCTGGTTCTCAGCTCCTGGGGGTCCAGACTGGGCGTCTTCGGGAGAACGAACGCGGATCTGAGACGTTGGACCGTCTCTGCATCGGCGTCTTGCAGGACCTCCACCTCCTCCACGGCGTGACCCATCACGACCCGGACTGACGTCCCCGCCTCGCTGAAGTCCACCAGGACCACACTGCCAGGGAGCAGGACCAGAACCACACTCAGACCAGAACCAGAACCACACTCAGACCAGAATCACACTCAGACCAGAACCAGAACCACACTCAGACCAGAATCACACTCAGACCAGAACCAGAACCACACTCAGACCAGAATCACACTCAGACCAGAACCAGGTCAGTATTGGATCACTGTCACAGTCTAAGGCACCAAAACCAGCAGACCTGGAAGTTCTAATGGGAGCCTCAAACAAACATCTGGACCCCAAATAAACATCTGGACTCTCAAACGAACATCTGGACCAGGAGTCTCTGAGGATCCAGATGTTTGAGGATCCCATTAGAACATTCGAGCTTGCTGTTTCTGGTTGTAGATTAGCTGCTATCTTCTACGTTGTGCATCAGATCCAGATGTAAACAGCTGGAATAACAGCTGAGAAGTTGATCTCTGTTCTCAAACTGATCTTCTGATTTCCAACCAGATATTTCCAGTCTGCAGCAGAACTACAGGAACTGGTCTCACCGGTTCTGTTCCAGGGGAGTGTGCACCTGTCTGTGTGTTACCTGTCTGTCTCTGTGTACCTGTCTGCCTGTGTGTTACCTGGCGGACACCGGGTCCACGGTGAGCATCCAGCCGCGGTGCTCCTCGTGTTTTCCCACCTTCAGCTTCACCTGTTTGTCGGTGTAGCGGATCCACTGCAGCGGACCTAACAGAGGCCAGCGGCACTGCATCATGGTCCTGGTAGGTCAGACAGATAGAAAATATAATAATCAGTAATGATCGATACTGATGCAGCAGACCTCTTCTGTACGATCTTTAAATCACTCCGGAGGAAACAGCACACAAACAAAGGTTCCGCTTTATGTTTCCGCTGTCCACCGGACAGGAAGCGGTGTTACAGCCGCGGAGCATGTTAGCAGCTAAGCTAACTCCGGGCACAGTGAGCGGACCCTGCGCAGCTGCTGACCAGCCGCCAGGATGTCCAGATACGGAGGAGGTAACCATAGATATGTTTTTTTTAATTTAACACAAAGAGGTTATACAGGGTGTTAACTGAGAATGATCACCATAGATATGTATAGAAACATAGATATATACAAACACTAGATGGCTCATGAGCGCTGTCAGCCTATGGAGAGCGACGTCGCCACATGGCGGCCATCTTGGGACAGGGCTGCTCGATCACTCATAACATTAAAGTCAATGGAGCATGGATTTTAAAATCACTGTAGATTGATCAATTTTCAACCGATTTTACAACAGCTTGGTTTGTTATAAACGTCAGAGATGTACTTCTTTTACTGCTTACTTAAGAATAATTAAAACCATTGAATTCATATAAAACTTACATTAAGTAGATAGGTAATAAAGAAATAGCTATACACAGATATTATACTGTCAATCTTTAATATTTACAATATTCAAATAGACAAAATAAATAAATGATGAACAAATAAGAAAAAAGAAATGCTAAAATGAAAAAATAATGACATTTGAACAAAAAGAAAGAAAGAAAGAAAACTAATAACAGGGTTCCCACTCTTCAATAAATCATTTTCCGGGATTTTTGCAGTGTCCCATAACCAACTGAAGTTACAACAATGGAGAGGGCAATTTTTAAGTTAATCTCGCCTTCTTAAAAAAACAAGATTAAAGGTTGATGACCAACATCTCTAACTAGCTGCACAGTATCATGTTAAGCTTTTTAATTTATTTATTTCTAAATCTCAGGCATGAAAATTGTCTGCTAGCTGTCTTTTTAGTCAAAGGTTATTTAGTGTCGTACTATTCTTAATTTATGGTTTATACTTATATTGTAATCTTCAGAATTTTATCCTGCTGGTTTGAGGACTGCAGAGGACCTTCCACTTCTCTAAACTTCAGGCTGCCACTGCAAAAAAATAAAAAATGAACACAGATATCATCTTTTTTCAGCATAAATGGATGTAAATGTAATTTTATTATTTAGCATTGCACTTCTTTATTACTATCAGTTTTCTAATGCACAGATAAAAACAAAGCTCAACCAAAATCAATGCACAACAAACAGAGATGTTGTCTTTTCTTTTCATGAACCCGGTGCCTACATTACCCACAATGCATTTCGGCTGCAGGCTAACTAATCCAGGCATAGATGTATACAAACAATAAGTCTAAGGTCTCAATCAGAGTCTCTTAACAAGCAAATAAATACAACCACAACCACAAAGAATGTAATTTCGCCTAAAGATTCGGTTCTAAAAAAACGTTGGTCTCAGGAAAACCTAAGAATTGAAAATCAGATTGTGTCCTCAGGCAGAAAAGACACACAACTATGCCGCATTTTTCAAAACGAAAAGCTGCGATTTCGGAATCGAGCCCAAATCATAGCCACGTTAATAAAGTTTGTAATAAACTAAACCGTTTGTAAATCAATCAAGAATTGAGCGAGTTCTGAGTGTTAAAGTGAGGAAATCATCCACCTTACCATTGACTACAGTACAGTGCGCCAGAGCAGTCCCCTGTCCTAAGATGGCCGCCAAGTGACGCCGCCGCCGACTCCGTCTTGAGACATCAAGTGTTTGTAAATATCTATGTATAGAAGGGTAGATAGGCTACGCCCCTCAGAGTGGCGTGCCTACGGAGACACTAAGCTAGTGGGGGCAAAGTTTCAGTGTTTTCCATTGATGTGTACGGCACGAAAACTAAAACAAGAAGAATGCCGGCTCACTGTGCTGCATACAATTACAAACTACGTCGGACGATCAAGACAAGGAAACTTGGATAACTTTCCACAAGTAAGAATAGTTTTTGGCTCTTTTTCTTTAGTAAATGTTGTTGAGAGCTTTAAGTCTATGAGAGCTAACTAGTTAGCCACTAGCAAAACACTAACATGAGCTAACAGCTGGACAACCAAATACCAGACGGTTAATAGTAGCTGTAGTATAGCTGTACAAGCAGTAGTAGTAATAGTAAAAGTACAAGCAGCAGCAGTAGTAGTATAAGTAGCTGTTAGAGTCGTAGAAGTAGTATTAGCATTTGTAATAGTACTACAAGTTGTAGTAGCAGTGACAGTATCGGCAGCAGTAGTTGGTGTATTACCACTACTACGAGAAGTAGTCACATTGCTATTAATACCACCAATAGAGTCTGTGCATGATAAAACTCTTTCTTCCGGGTTTGCGCCGGAAGGGTGAGCCTCGACTTCCGGTTGCCTTTTTCTACCGCGGAAACAATGGAGTCTCATAAGAAAAGCACAGGAGTTATGTCAAATAAAACATTTAAATTTAGTTTAAGAGCTAGTGGGAGCAACTGCAACTGCTGTGTACCACTTTGTCCAGCGTTTTTAACACCTGGTCAAAATGTTTCAGATCTCATCGTTGGATTCTAAACAGTTCCTTTGAAGGTCTTAAAGGTTGTAGAACGTCGTTAGCCTGAAGTACCGACGACTTCTAGAACAACGCTTCTGTCAGGTCTCAATCAATGCCATCATCCTTAGAAAGCTTCTCGATCTACTACACCCGGTCCAAAGAGGCCTGACTGCAAAAGGTGTCTTTCATCCGCATCCATTCCTGTTTTACTGTGTTCTAACGTGTATTGAGGCTGATTAAACCTGGCTCTGTGTTTTCTGCAGGTCGATGGGTTGCTCTGGATCTCCTGCTGGAAGGTGAGTCTACTGCTGCTACTGACTGAACTTTCTATTTCTGAATTTTTGTAAAAACGCACTTTATTCTGAAACATCACACTTCCTCATGATTTTTTATTATTGATTATTAATCGTTGGTTATTGATTATTGGTCCTTACCAGAGTGTCTGTCTGCAGCTGATCAAATAAAGGTTTATACAGGAACACACCTGTCTGACAGCAGCTTTACCTGCTCAACACCTGTTTACCATCAGGGTTAACCTGTTTACCACAGGGCTATACCTGTTACACCTGGTTACACCTGGATAACAGCTGCTTCTCATGGACATTTAGGACAGAAATAAGATGAAAGTTAGAAAGTTCTGAACAAGTTTAAACATTATGGTTGAGATGTTACTGTTCATGAGATAAACGTACCAGCTGATTTATTATTCCTGTTCAGGTGTTACTAATTATTTAAACGAACCTGTCTGGACCCACAGTTATTAATTAACCTGCTGAAGCAGACTGGTTATTAATAACTGTTCAGATTAACCAGTAAAACGTCTCCATGAACACAAATGGTTAAACAGACCCACGGGAGGACACGCCCCCTCACACCCAGCCCCGCCCACACCAGTGACGTCACCGTGCAGCAGCAGCAGGTCTTCAGTCTGAGGAGGAACCTGCAGCAGGACGAGCAGAACATGGCCGACTCCACCAGCAGCAGGCCTGACTCTTCATCCTCCTCCTCATTCAGAGACCTCACATGCTCAGGTAGGACTCAGCTGACAAGTTCATGATCTGGAGCTCCAGAAACTCCAGATCAGCAGCTTCATCTCCTCACAGCAGGCAGAACTCCTCAGTCTTCAGGCACGCTTGGTCTTTGTTCAGCAGCTGTGTGGTTGCCATGGAAACGGACAGTGTTGAGGTGACTTCCAGAGTCTGATGGAGCTGACTGATTAGATGATCGACCAGCTGTCAGTCCTCTGTTTGAAGGTGCTGTAGAACATCAGAACCTCCAGCTGGAGGAGCTGCTAATCAGCTGTGGTGAAGGAGACAAGGCGCTATTGTTGCTGCTGGTCCAGCGATCAGCTGACTGTTATTCAGGTCAGAGTGTTTCAGCTGATGAAGGGATTAACTAGTTATTGATCACATAACCAGCTTCTAGAAACGTCTTCCAGAACCTCCAGCTGGTTTCTACCATCTCCTCATCCTCTGGATGTTCTTCTGTCTCCATGTTTTCTCTCTACTCTGCTCATCAGCTACAGATGTTTCACCATGCTGGATGGATCTCCAACAACCAGCTTTAGGTCTAGTTTTTGTCATGTTGTGTCTCGTTTGTGTCCTTTTCTGTGTCTTTTTGACAATTAATTCCACGTAAACATTAACTCTGCTCCTCTGTTCACTGTTTCTGAGTTATGCCACGTTTATTTCATCGTGGTTTTTTACTTTTTTTGTGTCTTTGTGGTGGTTTTATCGCTTCATCCTGTAGATGTTTTTCTATCTTCATGTCTCCGCTCCACTCTGCTCATCATCTGTAGATGTTTCAGGATGCTGGATGGATCTCCAACTTCTGTCTCCTCTGTTCTCTGTTTCTGAGAGATGAAATGGGTCAGAACCAGAGTCTGTTGAGGTGATCAAGTCTGGACTCAGTGCTGCTGTTAGATCCAGAATCAGGTCTCTGGAATGCAGCTGAGCTCCGTTAATCAAACCCACATGACTTCTGATCTCTGGATGCTGAAGCAGGATTACAGCCTCAACTTAATTTAAACAAATGAGCCCTCGTTCTTCACAGATGGAAGAACCAGAGTTCAAACCGATAAAAGCATTTTAGCTGTAGAACCTCATGGATCTGGACACAATCTGAGGAAGAACCAAGCTTCACGTGTGGTTCCTGAGGGTTTAGAACAGCGTTCGTCTGTCACCATGTTCAGAACGTTCATACATGTGGAGACAGCAGCTAGTGACACACAAACATCCACTTTATAGAAGAATCTAGTCTGTAATGCAGAGATGAAAGGATGAAATACTGATTCACAGCAGCTGCATGTTTATCCCATCATGCTCTGCCCTGTGGGCGTGTCCTCTGAACTCCTGCTTCTCTGCAGTCTTACAGCTCATCCACTGGAGGGAACCCAAGAAGTCGGCGATGGCGTTTGGCTTGTCGCTGCTTGTTCTGGTCTCCGTGGCAACGCTGTCTGTCATCAGCGTGGTGTCCTACCTCATGCTGGCCTGCCTCTGTGTCACCATCACTTTCAGGTGGGTGGGGCTGTGATGTAACAGAGAGTCACGCTAAATGATGTCATCATGACCACTGTGTGCTTCCTGTCTGTAGAGTTTATAAATCTGTGATCCAGGCAGTTCAGAAGTCTGAGGAAGGTCACCCATTCAGGTAACACAAAACAACACACTGCAACACACTGTAACATAGTGTAACAGACTGTGTGTGTCAGTGTGTGTTCCAGTGTGTGTTCCAATGTGTTCCAGTGTGTATCAGTGTGTGTTCCAGTATCAGTCCTGTCCTCTCAGGTCTCTGCTGGAGAAGGACATCTCGGTGTCCTCAGAGTCGGTCCGGCAGCTGGCTGATCAGTTTCTGATCCACCTGAACTGGTTCAGCAGCCAGACCAGGAGGCTGCTGCTGGTCCAGGACCTGGTGGACTCTCTTAAGGTGGGTTAGCATGGTGGCTAATGTTAGCTTTTTAGTTTTAGGTCTCATCTCTAAGTTAGCATGGTGGCTAATGTTAGCTCTATGCTATTCTGTCTCATCTCAAGGTGAGTTAGCATGGTGACAAGTGATAGCTTTATGCTACTCGGTCTCATCTCAGGGTTAGCATGGTGGCTAAAGTTCTGATGTCCCATATGATCATATGGGACATGATCGTCATGTTTCAGCTGATTGCCTTCATGTTTCAGCTGATTGCCTTCATGTTTCAGCTCATTGTGGTCATGTTTCAGCTCATTGTGGTCATGTTTCAGCTCATTGTGGTCATGTTTCAGGTCATTGTCGTCATGTTTCAGGTTATTGTGGTCATGTTTCAGCTGATTGCCGTCATGTTTCAGCTCAGTGTCGTCATGTTTCAGCTGGCTGCAGCCATGTGGGTGATGACGTATGTTGGAGCTGTGTTTAATGGAGTCACCATCCTGATTCTTGGTGAGTTTCTAATTCAAGCAGCTTTTAAATCTTGTAGATTTCTGACCTCAGTGGGACTCTGTCTTTCTCTATGTGTGTGTGTGTGTGTGTCCAGCTGACATCATCTTCTTCACCACCCCACTGATCTACAAGAAGAAGAAGGTTGGTGTTCATGAAGAGGAATGAAGGTCAGAGTTTGATCCTGAAATTAAAACCTGCAGTGACCTGTGTGTGTGTGTGTGTGTGTGTGTGTGTGCAGACTCAGATTGATCGGCAGATTGAGTTGGTTCGATCCAGACTGGAGGAAACTCTTCAGAAGTGAGTTCAATGAAAGATCAGAGATCCATCCATCCATCCATCCATCCATCCATCATCCATCCATCATCCGTGCATCCATCCATGCATCCATCCATCCATCATCCATCCACCATCCATCCATCATCCATCTCTCCATCATCCATCCATCCACCATCCATCTTCCATCCATCCATCCATCATCAATCCATTCATCATCCATCAGCATCCATCCATCATCCGTCTATCATCCATCCATTCATTATCTATTCATCCATCCATTCATCATCCGTCCATCATCCCATCCATCCATTCTTCCATCACCATCCATCCATTCATCCATCCATTCATCCATCCATCCATCCATCCATCCATCATCAATCCATTCATCAATTTATCATCCATCCATACGTCCATCATCATTCATCCATTCATCTATACATCCATCCATCCATTCATCTGTCCATCCATCTACATCAGCCATCCATCATCCATCATTCATCTATTCATTCATCATTCGTCCATCCATCATCCATCCATCATCCATCCATCATCCATCTTTCATCCATCATCCATCTGTACATCATCTATACATCATCTGTCCATCATCCATCCATCCATCTATGCATCATCCATCCATCTATTCATCCATCATCCATCCATCATCTGTCCATCCATCTATACATCATCCATCCATCATCATCCATCTATACATCATCCATCCATTCATCATCCATGTATCCATCCATCCATCCATTATCCGCTCATCATCCATCCATTCATCATCCATCCATCCATTCATCATCTATTCATCCATCCATCGTCCATCCATCCATTCATCATCTGTTCATCCATCCATCATCCATCTATCCATCATCCATCTATACATTATCCATCTATCATCATCCATCATCCATCTATAAATCATCCATCCATCATCCATCATTCATCATCTATTCATCCATCATCCATCCATCTATCCATAATCTTTTCATCCATCATCCATCATCCATCCATCTACACATCCATCCATCATCTATCATCCATCCATCCATCATCTATCCATCCATCCATCCATCCATGCATCCATCCATCATCCATCCATCTATTCATCCATCATCCATCCATCATCTGTCCATCATCCATCCATGCGTCATCCATCCATCCATCATTCATCTATTCATTCATCATTCGTCCATCCATCGTCCATCAATCATCCATCCATCATCCATCTGTACATCATCTGTACATCATCTGTCCATCATCCATCCATCCATCTATGCATCATCCATCCATCTATTCATCCATCATCCATCCATCATCTGTCCATCCATCTATACATCATCCATCCATCATCATTCATCATCCATCTATACATCATCCATCCATTCATCATTCATCCTTTCGTCATCCATGTATCCATCCATCCATCCATTATCCGTTCATCATCCATCCATTCATCATCCATCCATCCATTCATCATCTGTTCATCCATCCATCATCCATCTGTCCATCATCCATCTATACATTATCCATCCATCATCATCCATCATCCATCTATAAATCATCCATCCATCATCCATCATTCATCATCTATTCATCCATCCATCTATCCATAATCTTTTCATCCATCATCCATCATCCATCCATCTACACATCCATCCATCATCTATCATCCATCCATCCATCCATCATCTATCCATCCATCCATCCATGCATCCATCCATCATCCATCCATCTATTCATCCATCATCCATCCATCATCTGTCCATCATCCATCCATGCGTCATCCATCCATCCATCATTCATCTATTCATTCATCATTCGTCCATCCATCGTCCATCAATCATCCATCCATCATCCATCTGTACATCATCTATACATCATCTGTCCATCATCCATCCATCCATCTATGCATCATCCATCCATCTATTCATCCATCATCCATCCATCATCTGTCCATCCATCTATACATCATCCATCCATTCATCATTCATCCATTCGTCATCCATGTATCCATCCATCCATCCATTATCCGTTCATCATCCATCCATTCATCATCCATCCATCCATTCATCATCTATTCATCCATCCATCCATTCATCATCTGTTCATCCATCCATCATCCATCTGTCCATCATCCATCTATACATTATCCATCCATCATCATCCATCATCCATCTATAAATCATCCATCCATCATCCATCATTCATCATCTATTCATCCATCATCCATCCATCTATCCATAATCTTTTCATCCATCCATCCATCATCCATCCATCTACACATCCATCCATCATCTATCATCCATCCATCCATCCATGCATCCATCCATCATCTATCCATCCATCCATGCATCCATCCATCATCCATCCATCTATTCATCCATCATTCATCCATCATCTGTCCATCATCCATCCATGTGTCATCCATCCATCCATTCATCATCTATTCATCCATCCATCATCCATCTATACATCATCCCTCCATCATCATTCATCATCCATCATCCATTTATCCATCCATCCATCCATTATGCGTTCATCATCCATCCATCCATTCATCATCTATTCATCCATCCATCATCCATCATCCATCTATACATCATCCATCCATCATCATTCATCCATCCATCATCCATCCATCATTCATCATCTATTCATCCATCATGTTTAGTTTAGTTTAGTTTAATTTAGTTTTATTCACACATCAAAAAAATACAATACATGGTGTATACAACACATATTTTTGTTTCCAATATTTTAAACAGTTTCCAATATTTTACACACTCTTAAGTGTCCATCATCTTTTCATCCATCCATCCATCGATCCATCATCCATCCATTTATACATTCATCCATCATCTATCATCCATCCATCCATCCATGCATCCATCCATCATCTATCTATCATCCATCCATCCATGCATCCATCCATCATCCATCATCTATCATCCATCCATCCATCATCCATCCATCATCTATGCATCCATCCATCCATCATCCATCCATTATCCATTCATCATCTGTCCATCCATTATCCATCAATCATCCATCATCCATCCATTATCCATTCATCATCCATCCATTCATCATCCATCCATCCATACATCATCCATAATCCATCTATACATCATCCATCCATCCATCATCCATCTATACATCATCCATTCATCCATCCATCATCCATCTATGCATCATCCATCTATACATCATCCATACATACATACATCATCCATCCATCATCCATCTATACATCATCCATCCATTCAGCCATCTATACCTCATCCATCCATCCATCATCCATCTATACATCATCCATTCATCCATCCATCATCCATCTATACATCATCCATCCATCCATCATCCATCTATACATCATCCATTCATCCATCCATCATCCATCTATACATCATCCATCCATTCAGCCATCTATACCTCATCCATCCATCCATCATCCATCTATACATCGTCCATTCATTCATCATCCATTCATCCATACGTCATCTATTCATCCATCCATCCATATTTAATTTTTGATCATATTTAGACAGTTTTTCATCATTGTTAGTCACAGGTGAGCAGGTTTCCGTGGTAACAGTGCAGGTTACCAGGCGAAAGAGGTGTTCAGGATGTCTGTCTGTGTCTCCAGGCTGCAGGACCATCTACCTGGAGCTGTGAAGAGAACCAAAGCTGAGTGACACCTGAGCACCTGTGACTCCGCCCCCTCCTCTGATTGGTCCATTAGATTCTGAAGTCTTTTAATAAAATCAGACAAAGTGAAGCTGTCCTCTGTCTTTATTCTGTCTCAGATAATCACTAACAGGTAAACAAACAAGCAAAATAGTAAATAAATAAGCAAACACACAGGCAAATAAACAATCAGGAAAATAAACAAACTGGTATATAAACAGGTGAATAAACAATCAGGTAAATAAACAGATGAATAAATAGGTAAATAAGCAGGTGAATAAACAAACAGGTAAATAACAAACAACCGGGTAATAGACTGAGGCAGAGCAGCAGAAACATCCTAAAGTTGAAGTTCCTGTTTTAGAAGATGAATCACCTGCTAATGTTGCTGCTAATGTTGCTAGGATTAGGGTCAGGGAGGAAACATATTTAGCCTGATTAGATTAAACCTTTATTGATTATCAGCATATCGTTTCTGATTACTGTTGCTCCAGTTCAGCCAACCAATCACATGCTAGATTCTTCAGGACTCCTGGTTACCATGGTAACCCAGAAAATCAAGGAGAAGCTTCAGATGCTAACCGCTACCAGAAACTAAATGTCAGATAGCCATAAAAACCAGCTCAGATCTAAAGCTGAACTCACTGCAACTGGATCAGAAACAAGAATAATCAATAATCAATCATTAGCATCATTTTTTTCTGAGCATGCTCAGTAGCGAGTAGAGAAACCGTGGATCTCCAGTTTGGAAATGTCTCCCTCATTGGAGAAGACAGTTCGGTCGATTCGAGAACTCGGACTGCCGACATTCTTCAGCCACAGCTTCCTGAGAACACAACGAACAGTCAACAAATCAGTCCCTCTGATTGGTCGGTGTGTTGGGGTCGACCTCTGATTGGTCGGTGTGTGGGGGTAGAGCTGTGATTGGTCGGTGCGTGGGGGTCGACCTCTGATTGGTCGGTGTGTCGGGGTCGACCTCTGATTGGTCGGTGTGTTGGGGTCGACCTCTGATTGGTCAGTGTGTGGGGGTAGAGCTGTGATTGGTCGGTGCGTGGGGGTCGACCTCTGATTGGTCGGTGTGTCGGGGTCGACCTCTGATTGGTCGGTGTGTCGGGGTCGACCTCTGATTGGTCGGTGCGTGGGGATTGACCTCTGATTGGTCGGTGTGTCAGGGTTGACCTCTCTGATTGGTCGGTGCGTGGGGGTCGACCTCTGATTGGTCGGTGTGTCGGGGTTGACCTCTCTGATTGGTCGGTGCGTGGGGGTCGACCTCTGATTGGTCGGTGTGTCGGGGTCGACCTCTGATTGGTCGGTGCGTGGGGGTCGACCTCTGATTGGTCGGTGTGTCGGGGTCGACCTCTCTGATTGGTCGGTGTGTCGGGGTCGACCTCTGATTGGTCGGTGCGTGGGGATTGACCTCTGATTGGTCGGTGTGTCAGGGTTGACCTCTCTGATTGGTCGGTGCGTGGGGGTCGACCTCTCTGATTGGTCGATGTGTGGGGGTCGACCTCTCTGATTGGTCGGTGTGTCGGGGTTGACCTCTCTGATTGGTCGATGTGTGGGGGTCGACCTCTGATTGGTCGGTGTGTCGGGGTTGACCTCTCTGATTGGTCGATGTGTGGGGGTCGACCTCTGATTGGTCGGTGTGTCGGGGTTGACCTCTCTGATTGGTCGATGTGTGGGGGTCGACCTCTGATTGGTCGGTGTGTCGGGGTTGACCTCTCTGATTGGTCGATGTGTGGGGGTCGACCTCTGATTGGTTGGTGGACTCACATGTCATTGATTCGATCCGGATGTCCCTGGATCTGACCAATCACAGTCCCCTGTCTGGTGTTCTTCACCCAACCGCTGAGGCCCAGACTGCGACCCTGATCCTCGGTGTACTGAACCATGCAGAAGTAATCCATTACTTTTATGTTTGAGTACTGTAGTACTGGTAGCCAGGTAATCAGCAGAAAATACTTGTTAGTAAAATAGTAGCAGTAGTATAAGTGTGGTGCCAACAGTATAATACAGCAGTACAGTAGTATAAGGTGTCAAACTCTGATTTAGTAATTTAGAGACGTCAGCAGAACTCCAGCACTACCCATCAAACATATAGTTCCTTATATACCAGTATAATATACAGTATACTCTGTATGTACTAGTATAATATAACTTTCACAACATCAGTCAGTTCCTGTGTTTAAAGAACACACCTGAAGCCTTTTCATACGTTTTTTTATTGGTCTTTTAAGGTTGTAATGTTTTACTGATGTTTTCTTTCTCGTATTGTTTTCTCTAATCCTTTGTGAAGCCGTTGGTAACCTGTGGTTTAAACGGTGCAAAAGAAATAAACTTTACTAGAAGTGTTGGGATGTTCACACAGCGATGAAAACATCACAGCTCATGTTTATTACAGAGAACACCTGAGTCAGGTGAGAAAAGTCTGACATGAAATGAATATTTACAGCTGTAAAACAACATGTAATGTTCCCCTAAAGATAGAGTTTCCTCAGAGGAAGAACAGTTCAATGTTTATTTCCATGTTTCCACAGATTTCTCATGTTTTATAAACAAGAATAAAGCTGTCGTGAAGGCTGAATGTGTTTCACAGAATCAGATGTTTCTCATTTTGTTCTCAGACATGAAACCAAAAACACAACTTGATCTTTAAAGACATCAAACCTAAGAAACACCCAACTTCATATTTCTATGAACAACAGTTTGCTTTGAGGTAAAACATCAGCAGAAGGTGCTGGTTGTTTGATCAGTTATCATTCTACTGTCAGTTGGCTAGAATCTGTCCTGTATCCGTATGTCTCTATAAATATTCGACATGTCAGGATGTTAATATTTACAGCAGAGAGTTAACAGAAAACAACTTCCTGTTGCACTGCCATCATCAAAATAAAACTAATGTCATTAGTTATGTACAAACCTGTCAGAGTTTCATGTTCATCTTGAAGCAGAAAAAATGGATGTAGTGGTAGTTTATCATCTGGAGGTCTGACAGCTGCACTAGTAAGTTCCTCCCAGTCAGACCAGTAAGGAACTGGCCGAGCCCAGTCACATAGAGGAAGTTTCTCAGTTAGAGCAGTGATGAATAATGTGTTTGTTTTAAAAAGCTCACAGTCTCACATTCCCAGTTAGACCAATGGAAAAAGGAGGTTTCCCAGTTAAACCAGTATGAGACTGGTCTTTCCCAGTAAGACCAGTATGAGACTGGTCTTTCCCAGTTAGACCAGAGCTCTGAGGAGGAAGGACAGAGCAGCTCCCAGAGCCAGACCCAGAGACAGGAAGAAGGCCATGATGGCTCCGGCTGTTTCTGCCTCATGAGAAAGAACGTTCCTGACGGACAAACACAGATTGGGTTATTGGATATTAAAAATGATTCATTGATGATCAGCTGATGAAGGTTCCTGATGGAAGATGTGGTACTGTTGCTGTGAACTGTGGAGAGTTTCTTACTTTGGGCCGTAGCACATGCAGAGGCTGGCCAGGTATCCATTAGTGAAGGCGAAGAGGATCATGAAGACGATGAAGAAACCATCGTGGTGGAAAACGACAGGCAGGTGGAGACGAGGTTGGACGTTGCACAACATGAAGAGTGGAACGAAGACGAGACGACACAAGATGAGCATCGGAAGAATCCTGCTGTCTTTTCCTGGCTGGAAACACAGAAGACAAATCACTATAAATTCATTTTCTTCCACTTATCTGCTGTTGGATCTCAGAAGCACCAAATGTCCTTCCATCAGCAACACCTTCCAGTTCTTCCTGAGTATCCTGAGGCGTTCCCAGGCCAGATGAGACATGCAATCCCTGCAGTGATTTTCTACGTCAGACTCTCCTCCCAGCTGGACGTCCCCAGAAAACCTCTAAAGGTCTAAAGTCTCCCAGAAGGCATCTACTCACATTCAACTCTACTCCTAGCCTCCCATTGGACATCTGAGCTCCTCACCTGATCTCGAAGGCTGAGCTGAACCTCCCCACACAGGAAAGTTAAGTTGACTGCTTTCATCTGCAGGTTTATTCTTCTGGTTACTACCCAGAGCTAATGAGCTCAGGGTCAGAACAAAGACTGTCTCCAGCTCTACCTCCTCTTCACAGGACAATCCGCATTAATGCTGACTCTGCACCAATCTCTCTGTCATGTCCTATTTTCTGGTCACTCATTAACAAGAACTTGAGATTCTTAAAGTCCTTTGCTGAAGTCAGCAACTCCCCCAAACCCACCCAGCACCTCTAACCCTGGAAGGGTCCAACCCTCTCCAGGAGTCTGGTTCCAGAGCCTTTGCTGTGTGAAGATAAGCCCAGCTATATCTAACTGGTGCTGCTCCACCTCCCCACTCCTCCCAGTCCTCAGAGCCAGTCTACATCACCAGGGGGCAGCAGACCTGCCTCCCTGCTACCTGTCAGCATAATTATCCACTATTTATCCACTGACTCTAAGTTAAACCAGGGGGAGACAAAGGAACATGAGCCTGTGTGTCAGTGGATCAATAAAACTGACCATCAGTTGTTGGATGATTCTGATTAGATCATTAAGTCCAACTCACCCACATACAGACGGCTGTTAAGCTCCGCCCTGCCCAGTCCGACAGGTTGAAGAGCAGGAAGCAGCTGACCGGGATGAAGTAGAGGTCTGTAAATCAAACAACATAAAGATGTCTGTCATCAAACTGAAACTCTTCACTGAAGCTCAACGTTTGTTCAACAGTAGTAGAAGAAGAAAGACGCAGTCATGCGACCAATCAGACACTTAGTTCTGAACATCCACAAGTCAGTCATTGTGCTAAAGCCTCAGCTGTAACTTAGATCCATCTTTAGGAGCAGGACACCACATGCATCCTCTCAAACCATCATGCTTTATAGCTGCTGTCCATCCTGAGAGTCAGTAGAACCAGCACAGCCTCATTAAAGCTCCACTTCTAACCATTCATTTCTGCTGTTTGGTTACACATCAGAGAAAATCAGGAGTAGTTCAGGACAACACTGGACAGAAGGAGACAGAATAACAGGAAGACAGGAAGTGAGACTGACCCCAGCTGCCGCCGTCAGCGAGGGAGGACTGAGTGTCGGCTGTGATTGCGGGAAACGTGCCGATGGTTACGGTGAAGGTGAAGCAGACTGACAGCGCCAGAATCCAGATCTGAGGTGAATGACAGCGAGGGTTAAAGCCAGTCTGGACCAGTCAGGGAAGCCACAGAACCAGGACCAATCACAAGTCAGCGTGTCATGATTTAGTAAACGTGTTGACCAGGAAACACTGGCGTTAAAGACAGGAGGAGCTGAACCAGTGTTTGATGCTAGAAGGTGGCCATCAGCACTGAATGTCCAATAGGAGGGCTCTCTTCCTATCCCCACCCCCTCATCCCAGTTACCATGGTGATGAAGTCAACCAGAGTTCAACCTGTAGTCCAGAGCCTGAGGTGGCTCACTGCATCCCTGATCATTTCATTTTTAGAACTGTTTCTGCTTGATTTTCCTGACAAAAAAACTATGGATAGGTATAAGATGTCTGAGAACATTGAGCTTCATACATGGAATTCTCTCCGATACAAAAATTTTCCAAAAAAAAATTGCTATCAACTGTTTTTTTTCCTATTTAAATCTGAGGCTGATTGATCATCAGTGCCTGGAGATAAAACCTGAAATGTTCTCTGTGATTTCTCATCATGTTGTTGATTTGGAATCTGGAATTTGGAAACTTTTCATGATGGATGCTCTTTTTTTAAAAGTTATTTTATTGGCCTTTATGCCTTTATTAGAGTGTAAATCAATAATCAGTGAGCTCCATAAACAAGAGCTGCAGTCACAGGTTTGAATTCATGTTCTACAAGTCTTTCCAGTCTCTCTCTTCACTGTCCTCGATAAAAAAAAAGCCAAATAATAACTTTGAAAAAAATAATCTGATTATGGCTGAGCTGAAGTATTTCCAATGAATACATGGAGTTCTGGATGCATTAAAGTTGAAACAAAACCTTCACAGCTTCAACAAACTCTTGGTTGATGGATGCAGGTAGAACAGACCACTGGAGAGCTCAACATGAAACTAAAATGGTAAACCGGGTCTTTTTCTTCTTTTCATTTTTGTGTCCAAGTATGGAGAAATGAGTTGGACTTAAAGTCCATCTCCAGATTTCTTCACAGTTTTTTTTGGTGGTTTATGGGCTGTGTGATCCATTAGTTCCTGTCAGAGCTTCTCTGCTGCACACACTTTATATTTCTGACAAACTGATGTAAACTCTAATGGCTGCATTTCTGGGTAAACATGAGTTGTTCCCGTGAACACAGATCAGCAACACTGAGCTGAAGAGTTCAGGGAGTTGGATCAGTAGAAAAGTTTTCCGACCTTCTTAAAGATGTTCATCATGGAGATGTCGTGTTTCTTCTGGTCAGCAGCTTCATCTTTATTCTCTGAAGGACAACAAAAGGGTTGACACGGATTGACAGATGAGGTCCTCAAACCTCTCCCAGGAAACAGAAACCATCTTTGTTCTAATAAAATAAGATTTCAGGGTTTAAACCATACCTTGGTTCATCAGACTCATTGAGTTCTGCTCCTCGTCTGATGTAGTCTGGTTCGGGTTTCTCTCCTGATAAAACTGGAAAAACTCCTGAAAACACAAGCCATGAATCCCCGACTTAAGATAGACCATTGATCTTTTCATCTGACTGGACGACATAAAGACAGAAAATCAACTCATAAAAGAACAAACTGCAGAGAAAAAGAACATCCAGCTCCATGTTGAAAAACCATGAGTAGTTTGTACCAGCAGGGGGCAGCAGAGGTCCACCTTAATTCATTTCTCATCATTCATAATTCATTTTTAGTTATTAAAGGACAGATGTAGTTCATTCCTCAGCTGGAACCTGTTTGATACGAACCAGGAAGGAAGTCTGAACTGAAGCAATCATGAGTGTGAACATCAGTGTTTAATGTGTGTGTGTACTTGTTTCTGCTATACCGGTGGGGACTTTGACCTGACTATTTGCTATAAAGGTGGGGACTTGTCTTACGGTGGGGACCTAAAATGAGGTCCCCACGGGTGGCAACACCGTTTTCTTGGCCATATTGTTGTTAATAAAAAATGTAAAAGTGCAAAAACGTTTGTTTAGGGTTAGGCATTGATTTGGTGATGGTTAAGGTTAGGGTTAGGGTAAGGGTTAGGAGTTAGATATGAATGGGAGTCAATGGTAAGTCCCCACCGGTATAGAAAAACAAACATGTGTGTGTGTGTGTGTGTGTGTGTGTGTGTGTGTGTGTGTGTGTGTGTGTGTGTGTGTGTGTGTGTGTGTGTGTGTGTGTGTGTTACCAGTCTGGGCAGCAGGATGTAGGACAACACTGAGAGGAAGATCACTGCACAGGCGGTGATGAAATAACCAAAGGCAGCTTCCTGTATCTCAGATCCACCTGCAGCACAGAGAAGCTTATTGGTGAATTATGGATCAGACTTTGAAGGGTAATAAATGGTATTAATAACTCTATGATGGGTAGTAAATGGTATTAATAACTCTATGATGGGTAATAAATGGTATTGATCAGACTTGCGATGGCGCAGATCATGGCGAAGGCAGCGAATGTTCCAGCGAGTCCCTGACCGCTCATGATGGGAGTCGTATAGGAAGCCGGCAGCAACCCAGCCATCCCGAAGAGACTGCCCTGTAGCACGGCTCCGAAGGCTGTAGACAGACAGACAGACAAACAAACAAACAAACAAACAGACAAACATACAAGCAAGCAAACAAACAAACAAACAAACAGGTCAACAGACAGACACATTCCCCTGCAGTACAGTGCTGAAGGCTGTCAACAGACAGAGAGACAGAAAGACGAACTCACAGACTCACAGTTGATGATGACGATCTTCACCATGGTAACGGAGAAGAAGGGCAGCGGCTCCAGAGGAACTTTGACGAGGACGGCGGTAATGGCGAAGACGAACATGATGACGAGTAGACTGCCCATCACCCGCAGACGCTGAGGAATACTGACACAAGAAGACCAAGAAGAAGCTCAGGGATTGGCTGAGAGATGAGGGGGTGGAGCAATCAGATACAGTCAGACACAGTCAGATACAGTCAGATACAGTCAGACAGTCAGAAAAAGTCAGGCACAATCAGATACAGTCAGACATAGTAAGACACAGTCAGACACAGTCAGACACAATTAGACACAGTCAGATACAGTCAGACATAGTCAGACACAGACACAGTCAGACTTCAGAAATTCTTCTTCTTTGCTGGTGTTGATGATGTGTTTAACCCTCTTCTTCTTCGGTGGTGTTGTGGTACTCACAGTGAGTGGAGGAAGGAGTTGAGGCAGGTGCAGAGCAGCAGTGGCAGCATCGCGCAGAGCGTCATCACGTTGTTGAATTTGGCCTCCAGGACGCTGCGCTGCTCACCTGCTGCCTCTGTCTCATTGGCTGAAGAAACGTCCAATGAGGAGTCCTTCAGGCGGCCGGTGAAGTACTGGACAGACAGACAGGTTACAGATAGACAGATGGACAGACAGAGGGATGGATGGACAACAACAGGCTGTTGTTGTCTTACTGCAGTTTGTGTCTCACCTGTATCTTGTGTCTTCATCAGTCTTTTGTCATTTTGTCCTGTTTGCTTCCTGTGAGTTCACCTGGAGTTACTTGTGTGATTCTCACCTGTAGTTACCTGCCTGATGTTTTTACTGTCAGGTTTTAGGTTTTGGTGTGTTTTGTCTGAACCTCGGTCCTGATCTAACTGACAGTCCTCGCGTCAGACTGGTTTATATTTCAGAGACAAATGTGATGATTGTCCACTGCAGAGGATTCTGGGTAAGAAGTGGAAGCAGCAGGACATCCTGTTGTGCTTGACAGTGTGTGTGTGTGTGTGTGTGTGTGTGTGTGTGTGTGTGTGTGTGTGTGTGTGTGTGTGTGTGTGTGTGTGTGTGTGTGTGTGTGTGTGTGTGTGTGTGTGTGTGTGTGTGTGGTTGTGGGCATGTTTCGCCTAACTCGGTGGGGACTCGCGTCACGGTGGGGACCAAAAATGAGGTCCCCACGGGGGGAAGCAGTGTTTTCTTGGCCATGTTGTTGTTACTAAAAAAAGTAAAAGTGCAAAAATGTTTCTTTAGGGTTAGACATTGTTTTGGTGATGGTTAAGGTTGGGTTAGGGTTAGGGGTTAGATATGAATGGGAGTCAATGGTAGATCCCCACGGGGATAGCAACCCAAACTTGTGTGTGTGTGTGTGTGTGTGTGTGTGTGTGTGTATCATACCACAGTCGCAGTCATGAAGAAGTTCCACGGCAGCAGCGTTCCCAACCCGAGCATGAAGAAGATCAGCCACACGCCCCCGTACCTGCAGGGAGATAAACTCAGGTAGGGTTAGGGCTATTGGCCATCGGGGGGCGCTGAAGATCCATCAACTGGTCAGTGTTGAGGTCCAGTGGTTGTCACATCCTGATCAGCTCAGACTGCTGATGTCCTGAGTCATTAGAAGCTACAGGGACTAACCCAGAGGGTGGAACACAGCAACGTTAACCAGGATGATCATGGTTCTGGGATGGCAGGGTGTGCTGAAGAAGCAGATGTTCCTGATGATGGACTCAACGGTTAATCTGGTTGGAGAGAAACGGGGACAAGGAGATGATGGTGGTTGGAGATGAGGACATGATGAACAGGCTGGTGTTGTGGTGAAGCCATGAGGGAGAGGAAAGAGGATCTTGGAAAACATCCAGACCTTCTCATCATGGCCAAGAAGAAGAAGTCTTTGGATGGGATGAAGGCCTTTAGTTTGGCTCTCCAGTGGAGATAGAAGCCACCCCAGCGATGTGGTCCACCAATGATGAAGAAGACGTTGAGTTTGTTGTCAGAGGGGGATCCAGGAGGAGATCATCAATCCAGGAGGTGAAGCAGCCCCGTCTGAGAGGACCACCACCTCCAACCATCTGATGGCTGGAGGTCCAGCAGGAGGAAGGCCGTGGACCAGTGGAAGGAGCTGAGTCCTGATTGGTGGCGTAGAGGGGAGATGTATGGACTTTTGCATGGCTACCTCCATGAACCATGAAGGGAGTCTTTGTGTTTCAATTCATCTGAGAGTCATCCTTTGTCCTCCTTCAGGTCAGTCATCTTTGGATTTGCCTTATGGAGGAACTTGTAGTCCTCGGTGTTTGGAGAAGGTTTGGTTTGATCACACCGTGCTATCTCCACGCCGCCATTCTACAGATTTATGTCTCTTTATTCAGTCCGTCTGGTGTTTCCTCATCCAGGTTTCTCGCTGTCTTTATTTTCTACCTTTAGTCTGTTTTTGGGTTTTAGTTTCAGTATTTCTTTTATCAGTAGAGCCAAGTTTGCTTTATTTCTGGTTTAACTAAAGTTGTTTTTATCCTGCATTTGTGTCTTTTCTGGCTTTAAATATGAAACAAAGGACCTGATAAATAAAAATAAATACCTTCTGATGCAAATAAACTGTTACCAGACTGCTGTGTTAAAACTCCAATCAATCAATCAATCAATCAATCAATCAATCAATCAATCAATCAATCAATCAATCAATCAATCAATCAATCAATCAATCAATCAATCAATTTCTGATCGGAGTTTTACTTCCAGAACATGAGGTTCATTAAATTATTAAATCTCAGCTGGTGAGTGAACGTTTTTTAAATTTTTAGTTAGTTTTGTGAAAACATCGTATATTTTTGCTCGACTCACTTGTCTTTCGGTGAGCTGACGGCCATCTTCCTCTGGAGAACCAATCAGCTGCTGAAGAACTGGGCTGAACAACCAATGAAGAGGGACTGTGGCGGAGTGTCGGTCCAATCAGAATCCTGATCATCAAATAGATGAAACCAACTCAGTGGATTCTGGAATATTTGAGATGTTTTCAAATTCAAAATAAAATCACATAAAGATTCTGTTATCAAGACAACATCCCAGAACTCGTCCATGAACCTAAACCAATCAGAGGACAGGATTCATGCCCCACCCTCTGTGAGACGTTCAGAGCCCATCTGAAATCTGTCTGCTTCCTGTCTGCTGACTGAGTGTCCCTGAACGCATCACGCTGAGAGACATTTGATCTGAAATCTGAGGACTGATCAGGTAAACGATCTGCAGCCACATTAATAGAAACCAATAACAAGAGACTGATGTTTACCTTCACTAATCAGCCAGATGTTGTCCCTGTGTTGTCCAGATGTTCTGTCAGTGTTCTGTAGACGTTCCCTCTCAGTTTTCTGGTCAAAGCTCCGGTATCAGGAATGGATCCGTCAGATATTGAGTCTGAATCTGTCGATGGTTGCTTCTCTTTTTCTGCAGCTTGTTGTGAAATCTCTCTTCCTGTTGTCTTTTCTTCCTGCAGGTTCAGCAGATTCACTTCTTCAGTCTGAGCTGACTTCTAACCTTTCACCTCCGGTATCAGGCGCTCAGTGGACTTTGCTTCTGTGTAAATAATGATAGCAGAGTGACTCCACGTTAACTAGAAGAATGAACATTGGGCTGCAGACCTCACTGACTGTTAAATCAGAACACTACAACTGAAAACTGATCTGTCTAAAAACATTTAGTACAATCATGAAATCAATCACAACTAAACAAATCACAACGTGCCAATGAGGAATTTCACTAAAATGTAAACAGACAGAAGCAGGTCTCATGCTGATACAGAACCCCTCACAGTAATCTGATTACTTCTACAGTCTAAATTCAGGCTCCACAGCAGGAACTCAGTGGAACTAAGGTGAGGTTCTTTGGTTCCTCCTTCAGTCCTCCTCATGGAGAAAACCAGAGTCCACTCATTTCTGCTCACATCTTCTCTGTTCAGCTGCTCTCTGATGAAGGCGCTCTGACTCAGCTCGGTGACATGAGCTGTATATATTACACACATGAATATATATATGTATACACATATATATATATATAAAGAATTCATTTGCAAAAACAGGTAACTCCGTTTTCAGAAAACTCATTATTATATTGTTTACTTGAGATAATAATAATAATAACACTAATAATTTATTTTTTCTCTACTGAGTCAAATCCACTCAACTTCAGTTTGACTGATATTATCTCAAGGAAACAATAAAAGTTTTCTGAAAATTTATCAAAACGGAGTTATCTGTTTTTTGCAAATGAACTCTTCATTATGTATATATAGTCATGTGTGTAACATACAGATGTTTTATCATAATGCTTCATGAGCTGAACTGTCCTCCAACATGTATGTAAATGTCCATGTGACCTACCAGAGTCAGCTGAGTGATGATGTCATGGACTTACGGAAACGTCAGAGTGAGTGCTTCAACCATAGACTGTATATAAAGATGGACGTAGCATCTGGCTCCAAATATAAAGCCCACCAGGAAGTGTCAAAAACTTGCAATATCACACCATCCACTAGGCCTGGCTCCAAAAAGCTTTTGCTCCATAAACTCCAATTCATCACCGGAAAAAATAAAATTTGATAGACTGATGTTCTACAGCTCAGGATTTTTTTCCCGTTAGTTTTCATGGTCAAAATGAGAGATCAGGTGGCCGATCTTAAAATAAATCAATACTGAATTTTAAATAAATCATTAAAGTTGGCGGAGCCAGGGGGCGTGGCTATACTTGATAGACAATCTTGTCTGGAATGATTGACAGATCCTTTAGGGCGAAAGCAGCAACAGAAGCCTCTGCGGTAAAATGTCCTCAGCCAATCCTGCCCCGAGTTGTTCTCCGGTCCAGTCTGTTTGATGACGCTTTTTACGTGACTGGCTCCAAAAAAATCCAAAATGGCGACCAGGAAGTAGCAAAATCCGGCCATCAACATTCTAGTTTTTATTCTAACTTTAGAACTGATCCAGAGTTATAAACACGAGTTCTTCTGACCGTAAATTCTGAGCTGATAGAATAAAGTGCTGACTGACTACTACAGGAGGAAAATACACTCTGACCAGCCTGTTTCTTTTAACCAATCACAGTCATGGTGGGCGGAGCTAAGGTGATACAGCCTCAGTGTTCCTGTAAAATGTGATGAGGGATTATTCTGTGGAACATCCGCAGGAGGGAGAGGAGAACTGATTAAAATAAATACTTCAGTGAAAGAGCAGAACCCAGACATGGAAGGTGTTTGTTGTTTCTGGTGGTGAAGGACGGAGGAGGAAGCTGCAGCAGAAACATCTATGGTCTGTCATGAAGGCATCACATCAGGTTCCTGGACTGGTTCAGGCAGTAGATGGAGAAGCTGCAGGTTCTTTATCTTAGAGAACATCTACAGTCTATTTTCAAAGTGAGGAAATGAATGACAACAGTCTCATGTGAGCTCACTAGCTAACTAGTTAGTTAGCCAGCTCACTAGTTAATTAGCTAGTTAGCTAACTAATTAATTAACTCGTTAGCTAGTTAGCCATGCAGTTCAATGAATGAACAACTCAGTCAGCTATTTACTATTGATTATTGATCGGTGCTGATCTGATTGTGTTATTGATCGTGTTGATCTGATCTTGTTATTGATCGGTGTTGATCTGATCGTGTTATTGATCGGTGTTGATCAGATCGTGTTATTGATCGGTGTTGATCAGATCGTGTTATTGATCGGTGTTGATCTAATCGTGTTATTGATCGGTGTTGATCTGATCGTGTTATTGATCGGTGTTGATCTGATCGTGTTATTGATCGGTGTTGATCTCATCATTTTATGTTATTGATCAGCCTTTAGGTATGTAGCAAGACTGCAAAGGCCCTGGAATTCCTGAGCTGATCAAAACTCAGATAAGCTGTCCCTCTCCAGCACTGACCAACACCCATCTCTATAGGAGGATTGAGACATTTGTATTTCTGTAGGTTTTCATTCACAGAAGGATGGAGTTCCTGTGAACATTTAAACCCCTGGAAAAACTTCTTCTTTTTAAAAGACAATGACTTTCAATTATATGCTATGGATGTTTGTTTAATGAACTTTCATGCTAAAATCCCTTTTCAGCTTCAGGAGACCCTCAGCCGGAGACGTCTCTGCATTCCACAGATCAGATAACAAGTCGTAAAACTTTATGGCAGAAGGCTGGAGTCACCCTCTCACTCTCTTTGACTGAAACAAAGAGACTGGAACTGAACTTAAAAACCTTGCCAAATTAATATTTCTGGAATGTATTTTGTGTTTACAGAATTACCAACGTCAATGGAAATCATTCATCGTTAACATATCCGAAAATCAAGATTCTATCTTTCACAGAAGCTGATTTATTAATTTGTGATGTTTAATCTGATTCCTTCTTTATTACTCCATTTAGGTTGAATGATGACCATTGTATTTACCTGTTACCAAATCTCTGACTTGTTGTTATATTTTCACTGTGATGCATATTTTTAATGTCATAAACATAAACATATAGTTATGAATGAAATGATTCACATCATATGAACATATGTATTAATCTACACATTTCACTTCCACACAACTGAATATGGTGGGATAGACAGATCGTGTTTTGCGCGTTTAATATCATATTTTAATCCATTCTGGACTCCTCTTTCTTCTCTACTTTGTGAGAACAAAGAGATTCCAAATTCCACCAGACTCGCGCCTAAAAGTTCTCTCTCTCCGCCCAGGTCCTCCCCTTAGCTGGACCCACAGATAAAGTCAGCCGTAGCCCACATTTTACTCTCTTACTCTCTTACCGACCTACTCTCTTACCCCTCTCTTCCTGAGAGGCCAACCAAAGTCTCTCTCATTATTTTCTTACCTAAAGCGCGTTTTTTCTATCTTTGAAATTCCCTCACCATCTAAGTCTGTTAACTATTTATCTTTTAACATTTTTGTAACTTAAGGAGACATTTTGCTCAATTTTAAACCAACGTTATTCGTTTTAATCTAAAGAACCGATTCAGAACCAGCATTTATTTTTCTTAATTTTGACCGTTTTTCATCAACACCCGTTTTTCTTGGCTAAAGCCTGAGAACCATCATTTTTAAGCACTCAGCTGAGAACTCCGGAGATCTGCTGGATCAGGTCTTTGCATAGAACCGATCAACCCGCGGCAGGACATCAAGGCGTGGCCACAACGACGACGACGCACCGTTCCGAACCTGCCGGTCCAGACCGTGTGCTGCGAATCTGAAGGCCTGCAAGTCCCAGCCCCATGACGGTTCACTTCAATAACTCCAGCTGAGTTTGCTCTGATTCCATTCTATGGGTGATGTACTAACAGCTTGGTCATTTAATTCATTTAATCAATTTATTCTTTTACAAATCATTAGAATTCTTAATCCAAATTACCGATTACCTCGTCAGGTTAGCTCTGGCTAATCCTCACCATATTTCCTTCTCTCTCACACCTACTTCCACATCTCTCACACATGCACACACCACAGACACACTCCCACATTCCACACACGCAAACACACACACACACACACACACACACACACACACACACACACACACACACACACACACACACACACACACACACACACACCATATCTACCTTGTACATAGTTCACTTGTCATTATTTTCATAGAATAGTTAATAAATACCTCATTATAGACCAAATTACAGTCTTGTGTTTCTTTGTGTAGAATGTGGTCAATTTAACCGAGGATTCAAGACTTTTTGATATGAGATTGATCAAAATTTTTATGAATATTAATAATTTTATTAATGTTAATTAATAAATGTCCTAGCCATTAGAATGCTAGGTGGTGCCCCAATTATTGATAACGAGAGCAATAAATCATAACGTAGTACTGCAACAGGTAGAACAACATGATGTTGCGTAGACTGAGGAGATTTCACAGCTTTTTGTCTCACTGCTGCTCAGAATGTTTTAGAACTTCGTAAACAGAAACCAGCTGTGGAGACGTCTGCTATGAACCAACCTACTGACTGAACAGAGTCTGCGATGGTTACCTGTCCAGGTGAACCCTGCCTTCGTTCTATAACTGCTGGACAGACCCCTGATGCCCTACAGAGGATAGAGTGTGCAGAGATAACAGATGGATGGACAACGAATGAATATGTCTCTATTCGCGT
This sequence comes from Acanthochromis polyacanthus, assembly GCF_021347895.1. Lineage (NCBI taxonomy): Eukaryota > Metazoa > Chordata > Actinopteri > Pomacentridae > Acanthochromis > Acanthochromis polyacanthus. The sequence continues at coordinate 166,738 of NC_067115.1, forward strand.
CCACACTGGAAGTTTCAGATTTACTGAGTGTCCCTAAAGGCAACAGCTTCAGAGTCAGAACATCTTTCATGCTTTGCTCCTCAGTGAAGTGACAGAAAACACACATAAGTACGTTCATGAGGAGACCAAGGTACAGCCTGATGTTTAATCTGAGTTTTATTTGGTTTATTACAACAGTCTGGTGGTTTCTAGCTTCTCATCTGCTGAACTTCCTGTTCCCCTGCAGCACAGACTTCAGGAACTTCCTGGCTGCCATTTGTTTACGGAAGCGACTGTAGTTGTCGGTGAAAACAGCATCCGAATGCCGTTTGATGATCAGGTCAGCACTGCAAGGAGACAACAGAGAAAGCAGAGGAGGAACAAGTCAAAAACAAACCCAATGACGTTTATAATCCCAAAGAGAATTCTTTTAAATCTATTTGATCAGTTTTATTTATTTGGAATCTGCCTGAAAGGACTTTATGCTTCATCTTCCTTCTTCAGAGAAAAAACACCATCTGAACCAGAACATTACATCAATAATAGCAAATGGAGTTCAGTAACTTCTATAGACAATCAGAGCTTCACATTCAGACGTCCTCCTACTCTGAACTTAAATCCAGTTAGAGAAGATCTGCAGGATCTGACATGTTCACATGTTTGGGATTCTCAACAGGAAACGTCTTGATTACAGTTTTATGAGTACAAGAAAAAGTTTAAACACACAGAAGTCATTTCTAGGAGACATGGCTGCTCCGTGGCCTAATAACATCTTATTTATGTCACACCTGTCCCGTGTTGGTGGCTGGAGGTAGCCTCTAGCGGTGAGTTCAGTCGGCTGCCGGCTGTAGCTGCTGGTAAACCGTCCGTCTGTCTGATGAGTCGATCTGACCAAAGAGCAGCGAGACGTCAGTTAACTCTTTGTTCATCTAAAGCTCCTCTGTTGTGTTTTGTTTAGTCTAGCATGTTAAGAGTAAACATGACCGTTTATTTAGTGTAGAATCAAACAGAAATGCTAATTGTTACACAGTATGTGCACGTTTGCTAGTAGGTCTTCAGGTTCTTGATGGGTCTAAGTCAGGACTTCAGAGAGACCAGTCTAGAACCTTCATTCTAGAACCTTCATTCCAGCCTAATGGAACCATTTCTTTACCACGTCTGATGTATGTTTGGACTCATTGTCTGGTTGAAACATCCAACTGTGTCCAAGATCAACCTTCTGCTGATGGTTTTAGGTTCTCCTGAAGAACGTGGAGGTAATCCTCATCCTTCATTATTCAAATTACTTTGTGTGAAGCTCCAGTTCCACAGAGCATGATACTGCCACCTCCATGCTTGATGGTAGGTTTGGGGTTCTAGGGCCTAAAAAGAGACCCGCTCAGACCAGTCCTAAACCAGTCCTAAAAGGTCTGAAACCAGGAACAAAATCAAAGCTAAACCAGTTCAAAAAAGGTTCAGAACCAATCAGAAAACAGTCTGGAACCAGTCCAAAAGCTCTTCTAGAAAGCCCCAGAGCATGATACTGCCACCTCCATGCTTGGTGGTAGGTTTTGTGTTCTTGGGGCTAAAGGCCTAACCTTCAGTTTTTGTTCCATCTGACCTCAGAACTTTCCTCCAGAAGGTCTTTTTTTGTTCAGCAGCAGACTGGAGTGGAGCTTTAAGGTTCTGCTTCTAGAGGAAGGACTTCCTTCAGCTCATGTTGATGTAGAACCCTGTGATCTCTGCTGAGCTCTTCCGACTTTCCCACTGCAGGGTTTGTGACCACATGTGTTATGATCCTTCCTGTTATGATTTCTTCCTGTTTTTCCTCCTTTCTTCCTTGGGTCCTGATCCCTTTCTGTTTTGACCTGTCTGTCTCTGTGGCTCCCTCTGTCTGTCTGTCTGTTTCACCTGTCTGCATTCTGCTACCAGCTGATTACTGCTATGAGTATCAGCTGCAGTAATCAGCTCACTCAGGACACCTGTTCACAACCACCTCTTGCAGTATAAAAGCTCAGCTCGTTCAGTTACACCTCGCTCACTAGACTCACATCCTGTCTTGGACTTAGTACTCTCTTTTGGATTTGCTTCCCCACTTTTTGGACTCCGTTTTTTCCCTCTCCAGGATTTTCTCGCACAACGACCCAGTTCTCCACCCGAATTCTCGTCAGCCCAGCTTCAGTCTCCAGCCAGTTGTTCCTATCTCATCTCCATTTGCCCCTGGATGTCCTCAGCCTGTTTTTCCCTTTGAGTTCAGTTCCCCCATCTTGAGAGTACCCCTCTTTAGTTTAGTTTTGAAAATTCAGTTTAGTTTTGGTAGACTTCTGTTTTTGTATTCATAGTGTTTATTGTAGAGTTTTGAGTTGTTTGGTTTAGTTCTGTCCTTGCCGCTCAGTTCTCTATGTATGTATTGGTTTAGTTTTTTGGGGTTAAATAAATCTCTTGCCTTTATTCACCTGCCCCCAGTGCTCAACCTGGATGAGATCCTCCATCTCTTCTTGGAAGTTTTCAGCGTCATACTCTTTCTTTCCTCGTGTCTTAGGTAGTGCTTGAAGAAGTTTCTTTTTCCTCCTAGTCTGAGCTTCATCTGATGTCATCTCAGGTTGTCGTGAACATCAGCAGTTTCTTCCTTTCAACCATCAACGTGTCTTCTAGACCCCATCCCAGCTCTTCTGCTCCACAGTGTTCCATTAATGACATCTTCAGTATTAGATGTGAACCATGTATCCTGGATGAGGGCTCCCCCTGCTGTAGCCTTACAGGCATTACACCTGGTCCATCCATTCACCATTCAGCTGATGGGGCAGCAGAGCACTAGCCTAGCCACGCTAGACAACCCACGGCAACGAATTTAATTCTCTGCCAGGGTGGGTCTAGTTACCCTCCATAAGGCTCGAGGCTGGATTCTCCTAAAACTGGCCGGACCAATCACCATGAAGTGTAGAGTCAGAAGGCGGGCGTAACTAAGTGACGACAGAGGCATGACGAATCTGACAGAAACAACCGGCGCACAATAAACAGTTATCTTTCGACTCGGCTTTGGCCACAGCCCTTAAAGATTTGAAGCTAAAATTCAACTTGAAAGATAAACAAAGGACGGCACTGAAGTGTTTCATTGAGAAGAAAGATGAATTTGGACTTATGCCGACGGGATATGGCAAATCCTTAATATACCAGTTGGCTCCGCTGGTTGGGAAGCTAATGGGACTTAGCCACAATCCGCCGGTGCTCTCGGAACTACGTCAGCCTATTCGTTGCGCTGATTGGTTGTATACCTACCCAATTGCTGCAGAGGGATTTGATAGACAACCTTTTAGCCCGCTTCCCTCCCTGTCGAGCTTCCCTAGACCCTTGTGCTGTCAGAAACATGGGTGTAGCATGGCGAGGCTAGCAGAGCACATCTAACCTGACTGGAATCTAGTTTTACCAGGTATAGTCAATGAAATGTCCCAAAAATAACCTCTTAAAAACAAAAAAATGTTAGCTTGTTGTCAGGGTCCAAACCAGACTGACTGATTTACCCTCATGGTGGCAGCCAATGGAGACGTAGGACTCAAATCAGTCATAAGAAGCTCCAAGTAGCTCCACCTAAAGAGGTCACAAGTAACAGCTTTATCATCAGACGAGCACGTTTCAGCTTCTGAATGAGTTTAAAAGTATCATACAACAACTATACACTGACTGAGAAGATGTTCTTTGTTTCTGACCTGCTGAAGGAAGCAGCTTTTATTTTGGTGGGATGTCTTCTTCTGAACAACAGGTAAAGTTTCAGGACTTCAGTTCTGTTTTCTTGTTTTGTTAAATCTCTGCATTTTTTCAGTTTTCTAAACATTTCTGAGGTTTTAAATCTGTGATTAAGGATTTCTACAAACCAACATCTGATTTTTTTCTGATAATCAGAGACTTTACCTGCGTGATCCGTAAAAATGTTTCTGGTCCTCCACGTGGTGAACAGAAGGTCGATGCTTCCAGCTGCTGTTGCCTGTTGGAGCTCTGAACACAAATTTTAACGATATGAATATTATCTTATTAAAACACGACTACTCATTCTGTTGGTAATTTTAGCTGTAAATCTAAAGGTGATCTTCAGTCTTTTCTCTAGCGTGTTGCAGACGTGTTGTGGATGTGTTGTGGACGTGTTGTTGGTGTGCTGTGGACAATGGTGTGCTGGGTATTCGGGAACACCGGGGATATTCCCGGTGGGCCGCTTTATTGTTGTGCCGCTCCAGTCATAAAATAATAATAATAATGCTTTAAATCATGGGTCTCAAACTCGCAGCCCGCGGGCCAACTGCGGCCCGTAGGACGATATTTTGTGGCCCTCTACTTGAGATCAAAGTTTAGCATTGGTGGAGCCCACCTGCTTTTCTCATATGCTTCCGTGTTGTTGGTAAGACAGCACTTTGAGAAAATGTCGAAGAATGGCGGCAAAATGCCACAAGCTGGGCTCGAACACACAACCACTACACCAAAGGCAGGGGCTCAACATGTTGAGCTATCAGTACATCTTTCTGCCAATTTCTTCCATGTCGCACTTGGCGTGGACTTTCACATAATATACAGTGGTCACTCCTCTGTGCGGGGATTAGGTTCCTGAATCCCCCGCAACTTTAAATTTATTTTGATGCGCAGCGATCAGACCTCTATGTGAAATGGACAAAGCAAGATACTGAGCTGCTAAACACGAGAGGGAAGAGATGCCTGCTATGGTCCCTGAGCCAATCAGAGCCCAGCACTGTATTTATTTCGATTTAATATATTTTAATTATTATTTTTTATATTATCTTCAACTTGTTAGGCTAGAAAATGCTTATTTTTCCAGAAAAATATTTAAATAATAAACAAATAAAAATACATATACCGCAAAATAGCTCAGGCTCATGACAAGTTCCGGTGGCGTTTGCGGTCAAGTTTGCCAACGGGAATTAGCAACGTCAGTCACTTGAAACGTGATTGCGGCGCGACATCAATTGAAAGTAATACAAGCAAGGAACATATATCCAGCCTCAGTCATGTCCTTCTCAAAACCTGCCATGAAGAGAAAGGTTGGTGACGAGCACGATCATCTTCAAGCCATACTTAGGGTCTCAACTGCTTCCTCCCTCAAGCCTAATGTGGCTCAGCTGTGTGAGAGGAAGCGCTGCCAGATCTCTGGCAGCAAGGAGTATGCAAGAGAAGCCTATGTTCTGAAGAACAATTCATGTTCTGAAAAAAAATGTTCGTGTTCAGCAGAACCATTCACATTCTGAAGAAACAGTCATGTTGAAGAACTGTTATTGATAAAGAAGAAGATTGGATCAGTTGTACTTTTCTTTGGAATATTTAAAACTCTTTTTTCTGGAATACTTGATGTGGCCCAGCCTCACTCAGAATCTACCTTCAGTGGCCCCCAGGTAAGTTGAGTTTGAGACCCCTGCTTTAAATAATACCATTAAACGAAATGTCTGTGGTACCATCCGGGCGGAGGGGTCTGTGGGCCGCTATAGTACTAATTCTCCCGGGCCGAAATTTTGCCCCAGCACGCCTCTGGCAGTGGACGTGTTGTAGACGTGCTGTGGACGTGTTGTAGACGTGCTGTGGACGTGTTGTAGACGTGCTCTGGACGTGTTGTAGACGTGCTCTGGACGTGTTGTAGACGTGCTGTGGACGTGTTGTAGACGTGCTGTGGACGTGTTGTAGGCGTGCTGTGGACGTGTTGTAGGCATGCTGTGGACGTGTTGTGGGCGTGTTGTAGGCGTGCTGTGGACGTGTTGTAGGCGTGCTGAGGACGTGTTGTAGGCGTGCTGTGGACGTGTTGTAGGCGTGCTGTGGACGTGTTGTAGGCATGCTGTGGATGTGTTGTGGGCGTGTTGTAGGCGTGCTGTGGACGTGTTGTAGGCGTGCTGTGGACGTGTTGTAGGCATGCTGTGGATGTGTTGTGGGCGTGTTGTAGGCGTGCTGTGGACGTGTTGTAGGCGTGCTGAGGACGTGTTGTGGGCGTGCTGTGGACGTGTTGTAGGCGTGCTGTGGACGTGTTGTAGGCATGCTGTGGATGTGTTGTGGGCGTGTTGTAGGCGTGCTGTGGACGTGTTGTAGACGTGCTGTGGACGTGTTGTAGACGTGCTGTGGACGTGTTGTAGACGTGCTGTGGACGTGTTGTAGGCGTGCTGTGGACGTGTTGTAGACGTGCTGTGGACGTGTTGTAGGCGTGCTGTGGACGTGTTGTAGACGTGCTGTGGGCGTGTTGTAGGCGTGCTGTGGACGTGTTGTAGACGTGCTGTGGACGTGTTGTAGGTGTACTGTGGACGTGTTGTAGACGTGCTGTGGACGTGTTGTAGGCGTGCTGTGGACGTGTTGTGGGCGTGTTGTAGACGTGCTGTGGACGTGTTGTAGGCGTGCTGAGGACGTGTTGTGGGCGTGCTGTGGACGTGTTGTAGGCGTGCTGTGGATGTGTTGTGGGCATGCTGTGGATGTGTTGTGGGCGTGTTGTAGGCGTGCTGTGGACGTGTTGTAGGCGTGCTGTGGATGTGTTGTGGGCGTGTTGTGGGCGTGCTGTGGACGTGTTGTAGGCGTGCTGAGGACGTGTTGTGGGCGTGCTGTGGACGTGTTGTAGGTGTGCTGTGGACGTGTTGTAGGCATGCTGTGGATGTGTTGTGGGCGTGTTGTAGGCGTGCTGTGGACGTGTTGTAGACGTGCTGTGGACGTGTTGTAGACGTGCTGTGGACGTGTTGTAGACGTGCTGTGGACGTGTTGTAGGCGTGCTGTGGACGTGTTGTAGGCGTGCTGTGGACGTGTTGTAGACGTGCTGTGGACGTGTTGTAGGCGTGCTGGGGACGTGTTGTAGGCGTGCTGTGGACGTGTTGTAGACGTGCTGTGGACGTGTTGTAGACGTGCTGTGGACGTGTTGTAGGCGTGCTGTGGACGTGTTGTAGGCGTGCTGTGGACGTGTTGTAGACGTGCTGTGGACGTGTTGTAGGCGTGCTGTGGACGTGTTGTAGGCGTGCTGTGGACGTGTTGTAGGCGTGCTGTGGACGTGTTGTGGGCGTGTTGTAGACGTGCTGTGGACGTGTTGTGGGCGTGCTGAGGACGTGTTGTGGGCGTGCTGTGGACGTGTTGTAGGCGTGCTGTGGACGTGTTGTAGGCGTGCTGTGGACGTGTTGTAGGCATGCTGTGGATGTGTTGTGGGCGTGTTGTAGGCGTGCTGTGGACGTGTTGTAGGCGTGCTGTGGATGTGTTGTGGGCGTGTTGTAGACGTGCTGTGGACGTGTTGTAGGCGTGTTGTGGACGTGTTGTAGGCGTGCTGTGGACGTGTTGTAGGCATGCTGTGGATGTGTTGTAGGCGTGCTGTGGACGTGTTGTAGGCATGCTGTGGATGTGTTGTGGGCGTGTTGTAGGCGTGCTGTGGACGTGTTGTAGGCGTGCTGTGGACGTGTTGTAGGCATGCTGTGGATGTGTTGTGGGCGTGTTGTAGGCGTGCTGTGGACGTGTTGTAGGCGTCCTGTGGATGTGTTGTGGGCGTGTTGTAGACGTGTTGTAGACGTGCTGTGGGCGTGTTGTAGGCGTGCTGTGGACGTGTTGTAGACGTGCTGTGGACGTGTTGTAGACGTGCTGTGGACGTGTTGTAGGCGTGCTGTGGACGTGTTGTAGACGTGCTGTGGACGTGTTGTAGGCGTGCTGTGGACGTGTTGTAGGCGTGCTGTGGACGTGTTGTAGGCGTGCTGTGGACGTGTTGTGGGCGTGTTGTAGACGTGCTGTGGACGTGTTGTAGGCGTGCTGAGGACGTGTTGTGGGCGTGCTGTGGACGTGTTGTAGGCGTGCTGTGGATGTGTTGTGGGCATGCTGTGGATGTGTTGTGGGCGTGTTGTAGGCGTGCTGTGGACGTGTTGTAGGCGTGCTGTGGATGTGTTGTGGGCGTGTTGTAGGCGTGCTGTGGACGTGTTGTAGGCGTGCTGAGGACGTGTTGTGGGCGTGCTGTGGACGTGTTGTAGGCGTGCTGTGGACGTGTTGTAGGCATGCTGTGGATGTGTTGTGGGCGTGTTGTAGGCGTGCTGTGGACGTGTTGTAGACGTGCTGTGGACGTGTTGTAGACGTGCTGTGGACGTGTTGTAGACGTGCTGTGGACGTGTTGTAGGCGTGCTGTGGACGTGTTGTAGGCGTGCTGTGGACGTGTTGTAGACGTGCTGTGGACGTGTTGTAGGCGTGCTGTGGACGTGTTGTAGGCGTGCTGTGGACGTGTTGTAGGCGTGCTGTGGACGTGTTGTGGGCGTGTTGTAGACGTGCTGTGGACGTGTTGTGGGCGTGCTGAGGACGTGTTGTGGGCGTGCTGTGGACGTGTTGTAGGCGTGCTGTGGACGTGTTGTAGGCGTGCTGTGGACGTGTTGTAGGCATGCTGTGGATGTGTTGTGGGCGTGTTGTAGGCGTGCTGTGGACGTGTTGTAGGCGTGCTGTGGATGTGTTGTGGGCGTGTTGTAGACGTGCTGTGGACGTGTTGTAGGCGTGCTGTGGACGTGTTGTAGGCGTGCTGTGGACGTGTTGTAGGCATGCTGTGGATGTGTTGTAGGCGTGCTGTGGACGTGTTGTAGGCATGCTGTGGATGTGTTGTGGGCGTGTTGTAGGCGTGCTGTGGACGTGTTGTAGGCATGCTGTGGACGTGTTGTAGGCATGCTGTGGATGTGTTGTGGGCGTGTTGTAGGCGTGCTGTGGACGTGTTGTAGGCGTGCTGTGGACGTGTTGTAGGCGTGCTGTGGACGTGTTGTAGGCATGCTGTGGATGTGTTGTAGGCGTGCTGTGGACGTGTTGTAGGCATGCTGTGGATGTGTTGTGGGCGTGTTGTAGGCGTGCTGTGGACGTGTTGTAGGCGTGCTGTGGACGTGTTGTAGTCATGCTGTGGATGTGTTGTGGGCGTGTTGTAGGCGTGCTGTGGACGTGTTGTAGGCGTGCTGTGGACGTGTTGTAGGCGTGCTGTGGACGTGTTGTAGGCATGCTGTGGATGTGTTGTGGGCGTGTTGTAGGCGTGCTGTGGACGTGTTGTAGGCGTGCTGTGGACGTGTTGTAGGCGTGCTGTGGACGTGTTGTAGGTGTGCTGTGGACGTGTTGTAGGCGTGCTGTGGACGTGTTGTAGGCGTGTTGTGGATGTGTTGTGGGCGTGTTGTAGACGTGCTGTGGACGTGTTGTAGGCGTGCTGTGGATATGTTGTGGGCGTGTTGTAGGCGTGTTGTTGGTGTGCTGTGGATGTGTTGTAGGCGTGCTGTGGATGTGTTGTGGGCGTGTTGTAGGCGTGTTGTTGGTGTGTTGTGGATGTGTTGTAGGCGTGCTGTGGATGTGTTGTGGGCGTGTTGTAGGCGTGCTGTGGACGTGTTGTAGGTGTGCTGTGGACGTGTTGTAGGCGTGCTGTGGACGTGTTGTAGGCGTGCTGTGGACGTGTTGTAGGCGTGCTGTGGATGTGTTGTAGGCGTGCTGTGGATATGTTGTGGGCGTGTTGTAGGCGTGTTGTTGGTATGCTGTGGATGTGTTGTGGGCGTGCTGTGGATGTGTTGTGGGCGTGTTGTAGGCGTGCTGTGGACGTGTTGTAGGCGTGCTGTGGACGTGTTGTAGGCGTGCTGTGGACGTGTTGTAGGCGTGCTGTGGATGTGTTGTGGGCGTGTTGTAGGCGTGCTGTGGACGTGTTGTAGGTGTGCTGTGGACGTGTTGTAGGCGTGCTGTGGACGTGTTGTAGGCGTGCTGTGGATGTGTTGTGGGCGTGTTGTAGACGTGCTGTGGACGTGTTGTAGGCGTGCTGTGGATATGTTGTGGGCGTGTTGTAGGCGTGTTGTTGGTGTGCTGTGGATGTGTTGTAGGCGTGCTGTGGATGTGTTGTAGGCGTGCTGTGGACGTGTTGTGGGCGTGTTGTAGACGTGCTGTGGACGTGTTGTAGGCGTGCTGTGGACGTGTTGTAGGTGTGCTGTGGACGTGTTGTAGGCGTGCTGTGGACGTGTTGTAGGCGTGCTGTGGATGTGTTGTGGGCGTGTTGTAGGCGTGTTGTTGGTGTGCTGTGGATGTGTTGTAGGCGTGCTGTGGACGTGTTGTAGGTGTGCTGTGGACGTGTTGTAGGTGTGCTGTGGACGTGTTGTAGGCGTGCTGTGGATGTGTTGTTGGTGTGCTGTGGACGTGTTGTAGGCGTGCTGTGGACGTGTTGTAGGTGTGCTGTGGACGTGTTGTAGGTGTGCTGTGGACGTGTTGTAGGCGTGCTGTGGGCGTGTTGTTGGGGTGCTGTGGACGTGTTGTAGGCGTGCTGTGGACGTGTTGTAGGTGTGCTGTGGACGTGTTGTAGGCGTGCTGTGGACGTGTTGTAGGCGTGCTGTGGACGTGTTGTAGGTGTGCTGTGGACGTGTTGTAGGCGTGCTGTGGACGTGTTGTAGGCGTGCTGTGGATGTGTTGTGGGCGTGTTGTAGGCGTGTTGTTGGTGTGTTGTGGACGTGTTGTAGGCGTGCTGTGGATGTGTTGTGGGCGTGTTGTAGGCGTGCTGTGGACGTGTTGTAGGTGTGCTGTGGACGTGTTGTAGGCGTGCTGTGGACGTGTTGTAGGCGTGCTGTGGATGTGTTGTGGGCGTGCTGTGGATGTGTTGTAGGCGTGCTGTGGATATGTTGTGGGCGTGTTGTAGGCGTGTTGTTGGTGTGCTGTGGATGTGTTGTGGGCGTGTTGTAGGCGTGCTGTGGACGTGTTGTAGGCGTGCTGTGGACGTGTTGTTGGTGTGCTGTGGATGTGTTGTAGGCGTGTCATCTACATGTTTACCTGGAAAACACTGCTGGAGGCAATGCAGCACAAAATACACCATAGAAGAAGAGATGAAGATGCATCATCATCATCCCTCTCACCGCTGACTTCTGTCAACAGAAACACAACAATCTGGGGCTGAACTGATTTCCGCTGGACCAATCTGAAGAAGAGCTGAGCTTATTCGTAGTTCGTTCCATCTACATGTGATAATCACACTGACTAATAGCTGATCAGTAAATCTACCTGACAGGTGTCCTGGCTGTTGGAGACCCTCAAGATGCAGAGACCACCAGCCCAACTACACCTGAAGACCCCAAGCATGATAAACTTTTAAAAAAGAGGGAGTCATGGAGGACTAGTTGAAATTAAGCTCTGATTGTCTGTGATGCCAAAAAACTGAAGCATCTTCAGCAGATGATGGAGGGCACTAAAACTAAAGTAGGAGATCCATCTAATACCCTGTAATTACCCCAGTGAGACCGGGAGATAGAGGTAAGCTAATCCATCGGTCCATTACCCTAAAACTAGACCAGGAGATCCAGTTATACCTTATAGATAGATACTTTATTAATCTCCAAAGAGAAATTCACAGTTCCAGCAGCATGAAAGGTAAAAAACATGAGAGCATGCAAGTTACAAATAAGACTATAATAAGAATATAAACATCTGACAGTGCAGTTGTGCACAACTGTTATGGGAGATAGAATTAATCCTTCAGTCCACTACCCCAACCCTCCACACCAGTTTAATTCAATGATCTCATTAGTTTTAAAGTTCGATACAGAAATGTTTGTTCATCAACAGAAAGGAGATAAGACTGATCAGAAAATGGTCTTGATTTTTAAGACTGAATAGTTGAACTGGATACATTTAGATCACTAAAAAAAAAATGTCTTCAGTGAGAGGAAACAGAAGAGAAAATGAAGAAAAGTCTGATGAGAACTGTAGACATGGTGATAAAATGATAAAAAAGACCAGATGAACCAGAAGGAGACAAGGAGTGAATGAGAGTAATGTTATCAGAATATAAAATAAAGAAATTTAACCAAATACAATGAAAGAACCAAAGACTTACTGTAGAAAAGTGAAGCAGACGAAGAGAAGGAGCTGCTGAAAGATGAACTGCAGACTGAAGGAGAAACCCAGTCCTGCTGCCTTTTATACCACACCAAGGGGAGGGGAAAAATATACACACATATTTATTTATAAATGTGTGTGTATAGATATTTATTTTTGTTTTTTTCTTCCACTTGGTGTGTATATATATATATATATATATATATATATATATATATATATATATATATATATATATATATATATATATATATATATATATACTGACAGTCAATAGAAACTTTGAGGTAGAAATGTAGGCAGAATTCTACTTGTGGGGGGGTTGTAATGATTCATGGTGGATTTACTGATGATCTAGTACCCTGGTAGTTGAGATAATGATGAGTTGTCATTTTGTCATGATTCATTGCACATGGGTTGGTCACTTTGCAAAAGTGAACCAAAAACACACCAAGCAATACTCAGTGAGTATCTGCACAATGTGAGAATGGGTTTGAAGGCCTATATAAAGGCCCAAAAAAGGCCCCCATTGTTAGTCCAGTGAACAGCATCATGCCGCGTCTATCACATGAACAACGTCTCCGGGCACTGGGTATGGTGGAGGCCGCTTTGAGCTACAGTGATGTATCCAGGCGTATGGGCTGTTCCCAACCCACAATCAGAAGCCTGGTCCAAAGCATGCGCCGACGGATTGCTGCCTGCATCCAAGCAAATGGAGGCCATACTCGGTATTGACTGCTGTGACTTTGTGTTTGGCAGGTGCCGTTTTCTTTTGTGAAATTCTTTATTTTGAAATCATTCTTGAAACTTTAGATTTTTGTTTCTGTATGCCAATATGCTAAACAAATGATTCATGTGAAGAAAATCCAGTTTGGGGCTTCAAAATAAAAATTATGTTGAAAAATATGGTCTCAAAGTTTTTAATGACTGTCAGTGTATATATATGGTGAAGAAAAAATGCATTCCCTCTGTAGTTACTTTAGAGTTTTGTGGTTTTATTGTTTTCTCTATTACGTTTAGTTTGTCAGACTTCAGCCCAGTCGTTCCCCTTAGTTTGTATCCTAGCCTTATGTTGTTAAAAAAGATTCCTTTTCTTGCCCCAACCAGTTTGTCTGTTTCTGTGCCTGCACCTGGGTTGTGACTGCCCCCGTAACAGTTTTGTGTACAGATTTACATGTTTTGTGTACAGATTCATGTTTTGTGTACAGACTCTCATGTTTTGTTTACAGATTTACATGTTTTGTATGGTTCTATGTTTTAGATGTTGTGACTGAGATCTTCCTGGTCCTGATGGAAAGAGACTGTTGCCTTTAACAGGAGAAAAGATGTCTCACTAACGGATCTGAACTGACAGCCCATTGAAGACTCATTTCCCATCAGTGTCTGCTGAATGGAATTATAGAAGTTGTGGAGTCAGTCAGTCAGATCAAATCAGATTTACAGGAGACATGATGACGGTGATGGTGGTCTGAGATGAACTCTGAGTGTCTGCTGCTTGGGCCTTCAAACCACTGCAGAACACAGAACACGTGTGGTTCCTCAACAAACAGCATCAATCAGTAGTGTTCCTCAAAGGCTGATCCACCCTGAAGAACAGTCAGAGGGATGAGATCCACCTCTGGACTGGGAAACCATCTCGGATGAAGAATGGAGCCGAAGCTCAGCAGTCTGTTTCCATCTAATGAGCTTCTGCAGCAAACTAATCAGACATAAACCCATCAGAGCAGGTAATGTCCTGCATCTCCAGCCGTCAGATCTCGTGTTTCTATGGAGATCAGCATGTACGTGATGTTCCAGCTGGTGTTCTGGTTAACTCTGGTCTGGCAGCTTCATTGTTCAGGAGACAGGAAACATCTGGAGACAAAAACATGATTCACAGAACCAGAGAGTAGAAGAGTTCACGGAGAAAACTCATTAATCATCCATCCATCCATCCATCGTTCATCCATCCATCCATTCATTAATCATCCATCCATCCATTAATCATCCATCCATTGTTCATCCATCCATCCATCCATCCATCCATCCATCCACAAGAAGACTGGAGAGGAAAAGAAGTCCAGTCAGCCTTGAGAGAAACTTTAATGACATTTAGAAAAACCTACAGCTCACAGTTTAAACATTTCTGGGACTTTCAGGCTTTGTAAAGAAGATAGTAAACAGTAGAAAACATAAATCTGAAACCATTCTTAGCTTTATACCAGTCTGTACATTTTCCACTGCAGGAACCTGCGGTTGCTTTAAGGACCAGGGGCCTCATTTATAAAACATTGCGTAGGATCCATACTAAAAGTTTGCGTACGCTGAAAATCTGAAATGGGCGTATGCCCTTCGCCCCTGACTTATAAAACTGTGTGTAAGCACAGCTACACGCAATTTCTTTATAATCACACACCAGCTGGAAGATTGCACAGGTGGATCCACCTCACATTCCGCCCACAACACGCCCACATTTTACCATGAATGGTCAATGCAAAGTAACTCATGAATGTATCTGTATATAAATAAGCTGCTGATCCACGGCATTTCACGCAGCGCCCCCTGCAGTCTGTTCACTGCTGTGCATCAGAATGAATGAATCATGTGTTGACCCAGGCCACCCTGACACTAAATTTGTTATGATCATGTCCGATGTACAAATAATTTGTACACTGATTGAATGTGCATTTTTTCACATAGACAAATTCATCTTCACTCGGAGCCCTTACAGCAACATGAGTGCAGTCAGTTACGCCGATTACATTTGGGAAACCGGACATCGCTGCAAATTGTCGTTTAATGTTGGCCTGTTCACCCACAGTGTAAGGAAACCTGATGTACTGACTGGTCATGTTTATAATGTCATCCAAAACAGCTGGCATTATTGCACTGAGGGATGGTTGTGATATCCAGACCTAAAGGACATCATGTAACTGTTTATCAGACCCAGACAGGATTTAGACAACAAATGTAATCTCATATATTCTTCATATAAAACACATACCTGTCGGCCACTTAACGCTGGAAGGAGCCGGTGTCACCAGAAACCCCCGAGTCGTCAGCTCCTGTGTCTGTACCGGGATGGTTTGGGCGGGGGGGTCGGTCTGAGACGGCCCAGTTCAGCACATAGATCCAAGAGTACTGCTCTAGGGAATCTGAATCTGCTTATTATCCAGTCATCATCATGGACAAATCCCTGTTATCCCTAAAATCTCTCTCCATTCTTAACATGATCTTCCAGCAACGCCAGCGCATCCATTGTGCCACATTACGCACGGCTGTGACCCGCTATTTATCCGCTTGATCAGCGATTGGACTGATTGTCACAGGCCTTTTCCAAATCAGTAATCAATCAGTGCCACTCACCGCTCTATATCATTTGAAGATGTTTGATATATGAACATAGTTCTGCAAATACAGTCGTCGGCCGAATGACGCACTATATGAACATCTACAACAATGAGGGTTTATGATTATCCGGCTCTACAAGTCTAATATGTGATAACAATAAAGGTTTGAGATCAATCTGGTTTCAATTCACCACTTCATCCTCCAGCACTGCCGTTCCCTCTGTCTCCAAAATGTGCTTAAGCAAGAATCAAAGTTGGTGCACCGGTGCGCACATTCTCACGCCAAGTTTGTTTTTAGAAATCACAACGTACACAGCATACGCCACTTTCTAGCCCTGTTTTGTGCGTAAGCAAGCTTTATAAATGAGGCCCCTGAACCTTTGAGAGTCTTCTGACCACAGGAACAGAGGTTCTCCTCTACAGTCGGTTCCTCTGATTGGCCCTGAAAACTTGCCATGTGTTGATGCTGATTGGTTAGACTCAGAGATGACCACATTTTCTGTCCTCTTTTTCTTACTCCACACTTACTAACATAAAGTTCTCCAGATGTTCTAACAGAACAAACCTCCTTGGTTCTGTTTCTTACATAGAACTAGATCTAAGTCCAGTAACTGGTTCTGGTCTCTGAGTTCAAGTGAAGCTGTTGTATCTGGAGGGGAATCAGAAAGATCAGAGGGCTGAATCTGTAGATGTTCCTGCAGTGGAAAGATGTGTTCAGTGACAAATGGACCAAATCTGTAGAAGGTCCTGAGAGGAAAAATACATAAACTGACATGAAATCACCATGACAACAGACTGGTAAACACACTGAGTGCTTCACATCTCTTCTTAAAATGTCTCCTCTTCTGTCTTCACTCTATAGTTTATCAGCCCCACCGTTTCTCCTCTTCCTCTCTTCTCTTTCCGTCCTTCCTCTCTCTTCTCTTCCCCCCCCTGATCTTCTCTTCTCTCTCTTCCTCTGGTCTCCTCCCGTTCTCTTTGTGTCTCTCCACTTCTGATGATGTGGTAGAAGTTGCTAAATAGCCTCAAACATCTCTGGCGAATCCCCTGACCAACCCTGACTATGAAGCTCTCAGAGGTTCTCCTGTAGTTCAAGTGTCCTCCCTCAGAGATGGAGTCTATCTTGTCCAGCAGACGTTGGACCTGCCTCCTGTCCTCCATCTGTCTGTTGTTGAAGACATGGCAGTAGCCGCTACAGTTCTTCAGCAGCTGCTGCAGGTTGTCGTCTTCTCTGATGAGCTGCTGGACGTCGGTGTCTTCCAGTCGGTCTCCGTAGGTGAACAGCACCATGGTGTGTTTGGAGATGTTTGAACTCAGCATGTTCTGCAGGGTCTGCAGGCCTTTCTGCTCTTCTTCGGTGAAGCGTCCCAGCTGGAGGGTGAGGAGGAAGGCGTGAGGACCTGGAGAGCTCAGCTTCACCGCTGCCAGCAGCTCTGCTTTCACCTCCTTTGGAGACAGCTGAGAGCTGAACAGTCCAGGAGTGTCCACCACCGAGACCCAGCGGCCCTCAACAGCACCTTCTACCACCCTGCTGCTCAGAGTCAGAGGTGTGGAGCTGATCCTGCAGCCAAACTCCTTCTTTCCCAGGATGGTGTTTGCTGCTGAGCTCTTCCCCACTTTCTCCTGACCCACCAGCACCAGTCTGAGGTCTGAGGAACAACAGAGGAGGTCAGGGCAGCATTAGAATGTTCAAACATCTCACATCCTCTTTCTGAACACACCAACTCCTAATTTAACATTCATGGTGAAATAAAAACATGTCCAGTGAAGGTCTGGGTATATTTAGATTTATTTAAGCGTCACAGAGATGAAGCACAGGAGACACATGGACCTTCACAGTTGTTCTGCCTTTCAGAGCTGTTTCTAAAGAAGCTACTGTTCCCATATTTAACCATGAACAAACATCTCCTGCATCATCAGTATTTAGGGAGAAAAGTGAAGCTCATCAAATGAGTCAGTTTCATCAAGATTTGGACACAGTTCAAATGTTTGCTGCTAGAAGTCCCTCCTGACAGCAGCTTCCTTCATGGATTAGTCAATAGTCCAGGTCTGATGTCTTTTATAGGAACTTCTGGAGGTCTTCTGGCACTGAGAGTAATTACACAAACTGAGTTGTTCAGACTGTAATTCTTTTACTCCTCAGCAGAAGCTTTTCTTGGATACTTCCTTGTTTTTGACCACACTTTATCCCTTGTTCCCCTTTCAGATCTGAAGAGCCAAACCACTGCTGGCTGACTTTAAAAAAGCATCACCACAGAAGAAAGGTTTAAGACTCTGATGAAACATAAAGAGATTTAGTTCAAATTTACGGACAGAATCAGCATCTAGTATATTCAAGCCCTTAGCTTTTTAAATTTAGCTTTAAATCTGAATTATTTCTAAAATACAGGAAAAACACCCAAACAGAGAGAACTCGTTGGTTAAGATAGACATCCTGGACATGTTAAACCCTGCTCCAGTGATTCTGTGACTGTATGTCCAGGTTATCACCATTACTGGATGCTACATGCGTTCTTCTGCACCGCCCCATTGACTGCTCCCAGTAAAGCTCCCACTGCAGCTCCCAGTGCAGCTCCCAGTGGACCTCCCAGGAATCCAGCTACAGCTCCGATGGCGGCGCCCTGTCGGACGGCCCGGTTGAACCGGTTGTCTTTCTCTGCCCGTCTTCTGGCATCTTTCAGCCCCATGGAGGGATTTTCTCTCTGGAGTCGTTCCATCTCTTCTCTGATGGCCCGCTCAGCCTCTTGGAACATGTCATTGGTGAAGTAGGTTCCTCCGTTTCTCTGGACCATGGTGTTGATCTTCTTCAGCAGCTCGCTCACTTGTCCTGGATCCTTGTCTTTGTTGTCGAACACATGAAATCCTCCACGGCACTGACTGACGAACTGACGGAGAGCTGGATTCTCTTTGATAAGCTCCTCTATGGTGTGTTCTTCATCCTTCAGATCATCTCCGTGGGTGAACAAAGCCATGGTGTACCCCGCTGCCTTCTCTCCAAACATCTGCTGGATGATTTTCACCGTGTCTTGTTCTTCTTTGGTGAATCTTCCCGGCTGGAGCACCACCAGGAACACATGAGGACCAGGAGAAGCGTACGACATGCATTTAGCGATCTCGTTTCTCACGTGCTCCTCAGACTTGCTGGTGTCAAACAGGCCTGGAGTATCGACCACGGCCAGTGTCTGACCTCCACACTCTGCTGTTTCCTTCTGACACTCAGATGTCAGTGAAGAAGACGAAAGTTTCGACTGAAAAACCTTTTTTTTTAAGAGTGTGTTTCCCGTTGCACTCTTCCCAACTCCAGTTTTCCCGACAAGGACGATCCGGAGGTGAGGCTCCTCTGCTTCTGTTGGAGAATTTCAAAAAAGACATGATTCATGTTATAAAGGACTGTAAACCCAACGGTCCAGTTCAGATTTCACCTTTACCACTTCCTGAATACACATTTCAAATGCTGCCAGCTGAATTTACTTATGTGTAGTTCCATCAATAAGAAAACATCAGAAACAAAGAACTGGAAGAAAACTTTATTCAGAAGAACTTTTAAAGAAAGAACTTACAGAATCTTTTACTTCTAAGAGATTAACACTTTATTTGAATACCAACTTTAAGTGTTGTGCTTTACGGATGAATATGACAATTCAAAAGTAAACAGGAACAGTTTGGGACTAAAGTACATGAAAAAGATTTAATAAAATAGATCAACTAGAAAACAGTCAGAGAGCAGAACTCCAACGCTGCTCAGTCCTTGGATAAGTCCTCAGAGGTGGACTCACGATCAGCTGATGTAGTGTTCACTGGTTGTCATGGTTACAGTGACACCGTGCTGCTATCTGGCAATGATAGGGGCGGCTGTGGCTCAGGTGGTAGAGCGGGTCGTCCAATGATCGAAGGGTCGGCGGTTCGATTCCCGCTCTGTCCTAGTCATGTGCTGTTGTGTCCTTGGGCAAGACACTTTACCCACCTTGCCTCCAGTGCTCTTCACTGGTGTGTGAATGTTGGTGGTGGTCGGAGGGGCCGTAGGCGTGGATTGGCAGCCACACTTCTGTCTGCCCCAGAGTGAGAATGTGTGAGTGTATGGTTGAATGGAAGCAATTGTTGTATAAGCGCTTTGAGTACTCTGATGAGTAGTAAAGCGCTATATAAGAGCAAGTCCATTCATTCATAAAACAGAAATCTTTAACAAATCCATGTATCCAGACTATAAGCTGCATCACTGCCAGAATCTGATCACTTGGCCCTTGTGTCATTTCTGACCTTCACTGGAAATTT
This sequence comes from Acanthochromis polyacanthus, assembly GCF_021347895.1. Classification (NCBI taxonomy): domain Eukaryota; kingdom Metazoa; phylum Chordata; class Actinopteri; family Pomacentridae; genus Acanthochromis; species Acanthochromis polyacanthus. The sequence goes on from NC_067115.1 coordinate 186,108, forward strand.
CATCCAAATTTGTTGGTCTGTTCTTGAGTAATGTTGCTAAGAGACAGATGGACGGATGAACGGGCAGATGCGTGGACAGATAGACGGACACCGATCATCACATAACTCCGCCGAGTAAAAATTCATGAAATGAAATGAATTGGAGGAGATCCCATTTAAAAGACGAACAGTAACTAGATGATGAAATAATCAGTTTAAATGTCTGAGCTGCTCCATTCCAGATGCTTCCAACAGCAGCAGCTGAATGTTTTCTGAGAGAATTAAACAGCAGCTCAACAGCCTCGGGTTCACAAGCTTCTAATTCTTCACAATCTTTCATTCACGTGTTCGCTGTTCATAAATGTCCATCATTCCCAGCTGGAATGTTTACGGCATGTCGATCGATACCGGATGAACCCTGGAGCTGCAGGTCCAAACTATGAGCTTATGCATCATTTACTCAGTGACTCTACAGATTCCCAGGAACAACAATAATTATTACTGTTACTGCTGAAATTATTTCCTTGTTTCACGAACAATGCTTCTCCTCAACACAGAAACTTGTCTAAACAAGGCATCATGTAAATAAACAAGAGTTTACACCATTTTTATGTGATAAAGACACGTTAACTGGAGCTGCAGAAAGCAGCAGTGTAACATCTTTTATACACATCATTGCTATTTAAATATACCATACATTAAGATTTTTTTGGATTGTTCATTAGGATGAATTGAAATCCTGTCTGCCATTCCTTTCAGATCAAATAGAAATACTGTAAATGGAATCATGAAATGTGATTGAATAAAAGATACTTCCTGAAATCTTTGTGGTATAAATGTTTTCATTATTCAGGTTTTATTCTAATAACATTTGTGAGAACACCTGCAGCCGAACTGGCTGGACAGGATTTCTGTCAGAACTATTTGACAGATTGAAATTCCCTCCGAGGACATTCCAGTAAGGAAGAGTTTTGTGCCAGCAGCATACCAGAGACATGACGTTTTCTACAGGACATTATATAATAAATATTCCTACAGCTTCTACTCATACACAACACCATCAGTTAACACAACGTAGCATCAGAACACTGGAAATGTTCCTCTGTACCCCGATGGAGATATTCCATTAAAAACCAGTCGTTTCCAGCTACAATAGTAATTTGCTACATTCACAATGATTCATTTCATGGTATCTTCACTGAAAAATTGCTTTTCTTTCAACAATAAGGACATTTCTAAGTGTCCCCGAACTTTTTATGATAGTGTGAGTGTTAGGTGTTAAGTGCCATTTTCTAAAGTGCTCTTTAAATATTCAACACAAAGCAATGGAAGACATAAATGCAGTCACTGTATAAATGAACGGACAAAACAGAGCTGATCAGTCCTAACCAAAGATAAACACAGTGGAAGTTTGTGCCAAAGTCAACTCTTTCACTTTTAAACTGGAAGCTGTTCCTAAAGTTGACCTCTAGAAGTGAAGGATAGTTGTACTTACTGGCCATGTCAGTGTTTCCAGAGGATGGGAAGTCTTGTCACGTTGGTGTGCTGTTGGTGAATATTTTGAGTTCAGCTCTGTGATAAAGTCAGCTTCTAGTCTCCTCCCCTCAAACATCCTGTTCTACGAACCTTTTTAAAACCACAGCAGCGAGGCGATCCTCAGTTCTGAGTTATGGTACAGAAAAATTTAAATCAAAATGACTGCTGACATGTTATTTAGTTTGTTGTCTCTTTTATTTTTATCATGTTCTATTTTAAAGTAGCAAATCAATGTGAAATTAAAACGGTTCCAAAACCTGCGCTTCAGAAGGTCCAACCTCTTTTAAAGCCAGAGTGGAGATGATCTCAGAGGTAGGAATACCTGGATTAGGGTTAGGGTGTTGGACAGGTTTTGGACTCATGTCAGACTGGTTTTGGACTGGTGTTGGACCTTGACTGTGACATCCAGCCAGTGAATACCAAGAAAGTTTGAGTCTTTGGTAAAATAGAAGAAAGTTTTGACCCAAAGGAGAAAAAGACTCAGTTTAAAACAGGAAAATTCATGCTTCTCTCAAAAATCAAGACATCACAAACATAAATAACATGAATACTTTCACTGACTTTGTGAAAACACTAAAAGACACAACTACTTGATTACAACTGTAGAGGACAGGTAACAGGAAGCGGGTCTAGAATTTATTCAACATTGAAAAAAAATCTTTGAAAAAAGCTTCATCATATATTTATGCAAGAAACAAACTCAGAAGCAAAATGTTTTTACATTCATCATCATGTTCACTTAAAGTCCAGATTGTTTTTAAATCTCTGAGAATGTCACGGACTTCATGATATTTGGATGTGTTGTTGGAAAAGGTTGCTGAAAAGCACTCCAAAAAATTCTGACAAAAGGTTTTTGAAAAGCATCAGTCAGGACAAGACAAGAACGTTTAAAGTTCCTGAAGATCTCCTGGAGTCCAGTTAAATCCATCATTAAAGAATGGAAGGAAGATAGAACATGAATAAATCTGAGAGCAGGACGTCCTCAAGACCTGAGAGACTAGAGAGGGAGGTCACCAAGACTCCTATGATGCCTCTGAAGGAAGAAGCATGGTGGTGGCAGCATTGTTAAGATCCAACCTCTAGGGGGTGGCTGGAAGCAACAAAACAACCAGAATGTTATTGGTTCAGGTGAAGGGATTTATTGCTTAGTGGCAAATGGAACATAAAAGTGATAATTAAGAACACAAGACTGGTGAGTGTTGCTAAACCAAAGAACAGAAAATAACAAAACGAAGGCTAACAGAGTTTTTAAACTATCTGAACGCTAACAAAGTAACTAAACTCCCTAGCCAAACATAAGTACATCAGCGACACCCACCACAAGTAACAAAAACCAAAACGAATTAAACAAAGATGGTGCCTCACACTCACACACACTGGCCACACAGGTCACGAGCACTCAAAACCGAATAGCTTCTCCCTAAGTTGGCGGACTGCTACCTGGAGCCTCAGTCTCCACTGAGACTGTGGGCTCCACACCAAAGTAGCAGCCGCTAACAGAAGCCCGAAGTGTCGGTAGAAACCACCACGAGTATCTACAAAACGAAACATCACAGAAATGCAAACAATATAACACTCACAGAGAGGCACCAGAGTGGACTGGCCACAGACACCAGCCGCCCAGACTAAGAACATGGTGGCAGGTGTATAGTGTACAGGTGTGGTGATGGCTGTGTCTGGTTGGTTGAAGGTGGAGGGGAGCTGGAGGGCGATGGGGAGAACAAGGTTGCAGTGCAGGTCATCAACTCCTGAGTCGTTAGTTGGAATGGCTGGTAGCTGGACTTCTGGAGAGACTCTGGAAACAACCACAGCTGAACCCACACATGCAATTCTCCAAACAAAGGCCTAAACCCAGAAACCAGACGGCACACTGACATTGGTGGCCATGACAACATCATTTATGATGAAGCACGGTGGTGGCGGTATCATGATGAAGCACGGTGGTGGCGGCATCATGATGAAGCACGGTGGTGGCGGTATCATGATGAAGCACGGTGGTGGCAGCATCATGATATGAAGCATGGTGGTGGAGGTATCATAATGAAGCACGGTGACTAGTTACCTGTATTCAAAGGGCACACTAATTGCCACAGGTGTGGCACAAACATGAGGTAAATTGTTTTTGATCATGCTGGACTGTTGGGAAGACTTTGCTCTTTGTTAATTTTGATGAACTCCAGACGGTAAATACATTGATGATACATCCGTTCATAATTGTGAGTTTCGACAGTTATTTTTTGGAATATAGACTCTATTGGTGGTATTTTTATTTTTTTTGGGACCATGACAGAGTCCAAGAGCATGTCAGAGCAGCCACAAGCCACGCGTTCTTAATGGAACCAAGTTTGCTTCAACAACCATATTTGGAGTAATTTCATAATCAACACTGAGCATTAAGCAGGTGTAACACTCTTTGAGGAGTTAATTCTAAATAACACTAAAAAACCCTCAGTCTTATTTCTGTCATAGTGTAAAACTTGTCTGACACTACTCACTGTAGTGTCAATCAAGTTTTACTCGAAATACAATATTAGCTCTAATCAGAGTTAAATTAACTCTGAAAATTCAACACTATCTTCAGTGTAACTTTAACACTTTGTGGGTTGGGACCAAATGTTCAATAACTTAGTGTTGAAATTTACTGTTTGAGTGTTATATGTACACTGGCGATGTTACTGTGTAGGATCATATCAGAGCAAGAGGAGCTACTGACAAACACAGAGACACAAAATCATCAAAAAGGGGCACAAAATTACCACAAAGAGACACAAAATGAGGACAAAGACAAAGAATGACAACAATAAGACAATAAACAACCACAAGGAGATGTCTGGAAGAGCAAAAATAACAATCGATTAGATTTTGGAGGTGATCCGGATCACCGTCTGGATCCAGGATTTTTTTTTGCGGAGGTCTGCACTCTCCGAGTGCTTTTCTAGTTATTATTATTATTATTATTATTATTAAATGCAAAGTTGTGTGCTGTGGATGTAGATCTCCATGGTGTCGTTGTTTCTCTCTCTGGTGTCCATGATGTGCAGGTGAAGGAGAAAATGTCCGTGACACTGACTTTCTTTAAAAGTATTTTATTAAAAGAAAGAGCAGCATCAGTACAGACAGAAGCAGTCTGGAAGGAGCCGGCCAATTGAATCCTCCTTGCTGGACAATGACCAGCAATCAGATTTTATAGGTTTTCAACATATAGGAGGGGTTAAAACAAATGGTTCTTTGTTGCCTACCATATGGGGAAAGCAGAGAGCATCCCCAAACAACTCTCCCTTGTCTACAACAGCTGAAGAATCCCTAAATCAGTATTTTAGACAGAAGAACCCTCATAAAAACACCTCCAACAGGGCTCTGTAAACAGGAGAACACTTTCCCATGGCATGGGTTGAATATAATGCTGGTTCCATCTGTGGTCAGAGACACCAGAGCAGACAGTACATATAACAAGCAACTCATATCAGATACTAGAACAAACAAAACAGATTCTATACTACTAACTTATTAAGAAATACATGTAACAGATCAGATACCACAATGGTAACAGATGCTGTGGATGTAGATCTCCATGGTAACGGATGCTGGGGAGCAAGCCGGTCCAGGTTCTGTTCAGAGTCTCCCTTTAACCAGCTTGATTCAGATTCTCTGTTGAAGTTTTTCAGCAAACCCAACGATCTGCATTCTAGTGGTTGCCATGGAAACCAACATACTTTGAGTTGCAGAAAATGTATAAAAGTGTTTTCATGTTTGTTCCTAATCAGAGTTCTGCTGCTAACAGACAGAAGATGAATCTGTCTGTTGGTTTTTATCACAGAGAAAACTCAGGAACATTCAGTTTTTGTGGGTCTGTCCAGAAAACAGAAGAGATTTCCTTCATAGACAGTTTCAGACCTAAATGTTGAGCTTCATGTTTAAATTAATGCATTTTTAGGTTTCAGAGCTCCGATGTGCAGCTGTCATCAGGTAGAAATAAGAGTCACAGAGAGAAAAATAAAGATATGAACTCCCAGCGTCAACGATTTTCTAACAGCATTTGGCTGACTTGTTTTTATTGAAAATTAATTTTATTTTCCTCACAGCTCTTTATCATAACAACTGAAGCTGAAGCGTGATTGGTCCGTTTATGCAGAAGAAGAGGAGTCACATCTTTGTTAACACAGAAAAATGATAAATATTGTCCAAAATCCAAATCAAACTGACCATAATTCAGGGTCAAAAAGCAATAAAATGGGAAAACTTCACATTATTTTGGACAATTTTAGGCTGACGGGAAAATAAATGTTTGTTTGATGCAAACAAAAAAGACTCTTTATTGCCAAAGAGTTCCCTTTTGGTACATTTTCTAAAAACCCAAATTAAATTGATCATAATTCAACATTAAAATGGGGTGGCATGGATCAGTGGGTAGAGTGGCCGTCTTGTAACTGGAAGGTTGCCGGTTCGATCCTCGGCCCGTCGTGCTCATGTTGAGGTGTCCCTGAACAAGACACTGAACCCCTAATTGCTCCTGATGGGTTGTGGTTAGCGCCTTGCATGGCAGCTCCTGCCATCAGTGTGTGAATGTGACGTATCATCATGTAAAGTGCTTTGGATAAAAAGCGCTACATAAATACAACCATTTAAAATCAAAGAACAACTTCATTATTTTTACCCACAATCCTCAGCTCAGCTACGTAACAGAGCTATCTAATCGACTTCAATCCTAAACATGCTTAATTTTCTGTGATGGAAAGAAAACTAATGGATTCTTTATGTTTTTAATGTTTCTGGCTGATAATCTGAGTCCTGGTGATAATTCTGGCCGTTATAAGTGTGTGTGTATGAAATGAGGGCTTTTTATCACGTCTTTTAAAACTTTTCTCTTTGATATTTCCCACTTTTCTGTGTTTCCCTTAGAAATGGACCAACGTAAGATTTTCGTTTAAAATAATTAATAATCAAATAATTTTTCTTAGCTCAGATGTAAAAATGTGTTTTGTTTTTTTCACTTATTTTTAAAAAAATTCTACTATGTGTTTTCCATTTTTTCCATCAATAAAAATTCTTGAATTTATAAATAATAATTGGATGTTTTTGAATTTATTTATGTTCCTGTCAGTGTTTGGAGTATTTGTGAAATGTTTTAGTAAATATTGGACTGAAACATAGATTTTTATTTTCTATTTTCATTTTGATTCTAAACGGCACAGACTCTGAAAGGAGAGTTTTTTTGTGTGTTTTTGTCTTTGTTAAGCCATAAAACAAGTTTACTTGTGTTGTTGTGGTGTTTTGGTGCTTAAAATGTTTGTTTTCCCAGCGAAAATAAAGAATCTAATCTAATGGAACCTGTTCTCTGACTGGAGTTCAGGTTTTGTTGAGTCACTTTACACTCAGAAAGTCCGGTTTTGTCAAAGCTTGTTCTCACAACAACAGGAAGCTGCAGAATTGATGCTTTAGTTGCATTAATCCTCCTCCAGCTTCTGTTTGTTTTAATAAAATGATCTTTTAGAATTTCTCTGTGTTTTCCAGCATTTTGATTTATAAATCAGGAGCCGCTTCACTGAGGAGAGTCTTTTAGTTTTCAGGTAATATGATGGTGAAGAAAATGTGTTCCTGCGGTAAAGAATCCACTGAATTATTTGATCCATGAACTGGTCATCAGGATCACTTCAGTTCTTCTCCAGTTTGTTGCTGCCTTCGGGTGAACAGGTGATGATGTCAGCAGCACGTCAGTCTGTGATTGGAGCAGTAAAACTCATCTACATTAAATTAACTATTATACTAATGTAGATGCACTCATGTGACATAAACTGTGAAGTCATCACTGAATAAATTAAGCTTTAATTTTAAGCTTTTGTATCTGTGTTCCCCCCTCTGACCTGAGCAGGTGATACTTTCCACTCCGACACACCTGACGGGATCAAACCACCTCCACACACTCCACACAGGCGCAGTTCATTTGACATTCATGTTGCTTTCTTCTCCTTTGAATGAATATTTTTGGCATAAATGTGAACTTTTTGAACGGACTCTGCTCATCAGATGGAGGAACGTCGGTCGAGGAGTTTGTTGGAAGATTCAGGTGAGAGGAACCAAAAGTAAGATGTTAGACAGGATTGATCTGCTGTCGTATCTTCATCAGACACTGCTGCTGATGCTGCTGTTGTAAACTCACAGCTTTCTACCTGAGTGGAGCTACAGAGACACCCAGTGGCTGATCGGATGAACTGCAGCTCCACAGATCAGTTCAGATCAGATCAGCAGCACCTGGTTCACACGGAAACATCATGATTCTGGATGCGCATCAGGCTCCAGTTGGTTAGAATTGAAAGTGTTTTCCTCAAAACTCAACCAGCTTTATTCGAGTAAATCATCATAAAGAGATCGGTTCATGATGGGTTTGTGTTTTCTCCAACCTCTGCTGCCAAACTTGAGGTTCTTACAGACGAATAATTAAGAAAAATCTCACCTTACACTGGATGCTTTTATGGCTAGCTTTATTGCAAGGAAACTATTGTAAACTTTGCAAGAACATCAAAATCAAACTACAATCTGTTCTATTAGCCAGGTCATAACAGAGTATGCAAAGCACTGGCAAAAAAAGTTGGATCTGTCTGTGAACTGGTGGATCAATAACATGACTTTTCCCAGATTGAATCCCAGAGAGTCCTGACTTGTTAGTTGGATGATGAAGAGGTCAGAGGTCACAGCATGTTGGCAGTGAATTTATCTGAAACTAGAAAACAAAGCAACAAAAAACCTCACGTCAGATTTGGATCGTCATTAGAGCACATTTCAGGACTTCGGTGTATTTTCTGAAACAAAAACGTTTTGTTTACAGCGTGGAGGAAAAAATATGGAACCAGGGGTTGGACTGGAAATAAAACATGGACTGGTCTGGTAGAAAAACCTGAGCTATTAAAACAGAGGACACACAGTTAGACACAAAGACCACAAAGAGATGCAAAGCAACCACAAAGAGTATTTTTTGTGTCTCTGCAGTAATTGTGTGTCTCTGTGGTCATTTTGTATCTCACTTTGACCATTTTCTGTCTCTTTGTGGACATTTAGTGTGAATTTGCGGTTAGTTGTTGTTTTGTTGTCATTCTGTGCCTTTGTGGTCATTTTGTTTCTCTTTGCGTTTGTTCAGTGTCTCTTTGTGTTGATTTTGTGTCTGTGTGGTAATTTTGTGTCTCTTTGTGGTCATTATCCATATTTTTGGACTGTGGGAGGAAGCCGGAGTACCCGGAGAAAACCCACGCATGCACAGGGAGAACATGCAAACTCCATGCAGAAAGATCCCAGGAAAGCCAGGATTTGAACCAGCGATCTTCTTGCTGCAAGGCGACGGTGCTAACCACTGCATTTAGTGTGAATTTGTGGTTGGTTGTTGTGTCGTTGTTGTCATTCTGTGACTTTCTTGCCATTTTGTGTCTCTGTGTTTGTTCAGTCTCTCTTTTTTGTTGATTTTGTGTCTGTGTGGTAATTTTGTGTCTCTTTGTGGTCATTTACTGTGTCATTTTGGTAATTTAATATAGCATGCAGGATATAGCAGTAAAGCAGTATGATTTTGGACTTCTTTCAAAGTTGTTTCACTGGAATCATGTTTTAATGAGTTATTTTAAATACAGACACGTGAAATGAAAGAAAACAGTCTTTAAATCAATACTGCGTGTGTAATGTTGAACGAACAGGCGGCAACGATACTATTATTATTATTACAGTGTAAATTCAGTGACATTACGGATGAGCAGCACAAGAGCACCACAGTATGATTGGTTGATTTTTCATTTTGTTGTCTCAGATTGAGGATTTTGAGAGTTTCCTGGTGATTTTGTGTTACGGTGGGGGGTGGTTGAACCCAGGCGCAGACACAATAGACAGGCAAACAGGAGTTAAAGGAAATGGGGTTTTATCACCAAAATAAAAACTAAGAACGAGACAGAGGAGGCGAGCGAAAACCAAACAGTTGAACACAAACGAGCTACGGGGAAGTACTCGCACTCAGGGGAACTAATAATGAAGGAGAAACCAGGCTGAGGTCCATCCAAAACTACTGAGTACAAGGGGGAAATCCACAAAAAGGGGGGAAGCAGAAAGGTCCAAAAAACTGATGTAGTCCAGAGAGGGTTGGGTTTGTGGGGGACGGAGTCTGGGACAGCATGTGGGTCTGTCAAACAATGATCCAGCAGAGACTGAGGGGAAGAGCAGAGCTTAAGTGGCAGAGGAGGGGAGCAGGTGAGTGGAGTTGAGCTGATTGGTGCAGCTGACGCCTATAACAGCAATCAGCCAACAGAGTGAAGGCAGACAGAGGGCGAGCAACCAGGAGAGAGAGAGACAGGAGGAGAGGACGGGAGACAGAGGGAAACAGAGGTATGGGCAGGAGCTGGAGTGGGACCATCACATTTTGCTTCTTTTTATGCTGATTTTTGCTTCATTTTGTGTCACATCTTGACTGTTTTACATTATTTGTGAGTATGATTGGTTGATTTTTCTCATTTTGTTGTCTCAGATTGTGAAGTTAAAAGGGAGAGCGTCCCCAAACACACCAACTGGTGGATTCTAAAACACACTCCAGGCCTGAAGGGGCAACATCAGCACAGGAGTGGAACTAAAAAACGACAACCAGTGCTTCCACAGGGACACAATTTACCTGGGCACCATCTCATCCAGCAGGCCTTAAAATGTTTGGTGATCAGTCAGTCTTCCTTTGATCCTGGTCGTCATATGAAGTAAGACACAGCTGCTGTTTGGACCATGAGGACGCAACTGGTAGGACTAATTAAGAGAACTTGAAATGTTTATTTTGTATGAAGAACTTGAGGTTTAATTTAATTAATTTGGTTCACACTCAAGATTATTAAGTTGAAAGTCAATTTAAATTTATTTAGTAAATGTGTAAATTAAATTTCTTTGATTTAAAGAACACATGTTTGAAAATAGTCTTTTTTTCCAATTCATATTGAAGGTTATCAACCTGTCAACTTTCATTCCACCTTTAAACCAAAAGCAGCAAAAAACAAAGAAAGAAGACTGAGTTGTCCGTTTGTGAGCCTCATGACCAAACAGGCTTTTTACAAGTTTGAGCAAAGCTGTGTTGAAACACATACAGAACTTGCCACAGACTAAGAATTTAGTGAGTTTCCCGGTGATTTTGCGTCTTTTTATGCTGATTGTTGATTCATTTTTTTTGTCACATCTTGACTGTTTTACATTATTTGTGAGTATGATTGGTTTATCATTTGTTTTGTCATTTTGTTGTCTGTGAGGATTTGAGTTTCCTGGTCATTTTGCTTCATTTTTTTTTATCACATCCTGAGTGTTGCATTATTTGTGTGTGACTGAGTTTTGTCACTTTGTTGTCTCAGATTGAGGATTTAGTGAGTTTCCTGGCAATTTTGCATCTGTTTATGCTGATTGTTGCTTCATTTTGTGTCACATCTTGACTGTTGCATTATTTGAGTATGATTGGTTGAGTTTTGTCATTTTGTTGTCTCTCAGATTTCATGAGTTTCCTGGTGATTTTGCATGTTTTTTTTTATGCTGATTGTTGCTTCATTTTGTGTCACATCTTGACTGTTTTATATTTCCGTATTATTGCTTGATTTTTTTTTTTTTTTTTATCATTTTGTTGTCCAAGATTGAGGCTTTAGTGAGTTTCCTGGTGACTTTGCAGCTTTCGATGCTCATTATTGCTTCATTTTGTGTCATATCTTGCCTGTTTTACATCGTTTGTCTTTTTTTTTTTTTTTTTTTTTTTGGTTGAAGTCATTTTGTTGTCTCACATTTAGGCCTTGGTGAGTTTCCTGGTCACATGACTAGGATGACTTGTACATATTTATTTATATATACATTTTATTTTAATAGGATCTTCGTACATCTTAAGATGGTCCCATTTTAAACCTGGTTTACATCCTCCCCGCCTTAAACCAGGCACTTCCCTTTGCATTCACAACTTAAACAACATGAATAGACGGCACAATAGATTCGGGAGAGGTGGAAACACTTGGGATATCAGACACATTTTGGAGCAATGTCTGAACTACAGATATAAGCGGGTTACCAAGCGTGTTATCTCGTCGTTTAGGTGGCGCTCTCTGACGAGTTGAGCGTCTAAGAGTAAAACCACTGTTAACTACATCCTTGGCAGTGGTGACTGGTGAGTTAACCAAGTCAGACTGAACTGGATCTTCAGGTAAATCTTCATCCATCGAAACTATGGTAGGTATGTTTACGGGCTCAGGTGAATTTACAGGTAAGTTGTCTGCGTTTGATTCATTTCCTTGATCCTCTTCATTTTCTTCCACACTTGATTCTGACTCATTGTTGCTCGTCTCTGGCTCAAGTTTGTCAAGCTGGACAGATGATGGAACAGGGAGTTGGAGAATGGATTTAGTCAGGTTCACTTCTGACAGACAGCAGGAACTGGACGACTTTTTTTTTTTTTTTTTTTTTTTCTCCACAGTGAAGCAGTTAGCAGGTAAGTCAAGACTTAGGGGGACCACGTCCTCAGACTCTTCAGCAGCAGGTGAGTCGGTGTGGATATCGGGATCAGGATTAAGACGAGTGCGTGGTCGAGTTACAGGAGAATATTCACAGGGCACATCACTATTCTCATTGGCCGGAAGAAGGCCAGATGGAAGGATGAGGTCTCTTTGGAGAGTGCGTACAGGTCCATCTTTGCACTCAGGCTTTACTTTGTAAACTGGGAGATCTCAGCTCTGCTGATCACAACAAAGCCATCGCTCACATTTATCAGAGAGTTTGTTTTCCTCTGAGGTGTACGTTCCTCACAAGCACTTTGTCTCCCACTTCCAATGCTGATATGATTCGCTGGTTGAAGCGTGTTTTATTTCATTCAGCACATTTGAGGGTGTTCTTTTAAGCAATCTTGAAGCTCTCTTCAAGGCGTGACTTCAAATCTTGCACATACTGTGAATAGATTTTGTGCTCGTTTTCCTGCAGTGGGAGACCAAAAGCAAGGTCAACAGGCAGATGAGGCCATCGTCCAAACATTAGCTCATACGGGGCATAATCGGTAACCTTGTTCTTGGTGCAGTTATATGCATGAACTAATGTCTTCACATAGTCTTTCCATTTTGATTTGTGTTTTTCCTCCAGTGTTCCAAACATGCTAAAGAGTGTATGATTAAATTGTTCCACTGGATTGCCTCTTGGGTGGTATGGTGTCGTACGGCTCTTTGAATACCTGCCACCTCACACAGCTCTTTAATTAGCCTTGACTCAAAATCCGGACCCTGGTCAGTATGGATTCTCTCAGGGATGCCGTAGTAGACAACAAAACTGTCCCATAAACACCTTGCCACAGTTCTTTCTTTTTGGTTTGGCATTGGAATGGTCACTGCAAACTTGGTAAAGTGATCTGTTAGAACAAGTGTCTCTGGTGTTACTTGAGTCAGGCTTGAGGCTCAGGAAATTGATACACAGCAGTTCGAGAGGACACAAAGGGATGATGTTAACCAGTGGAGCAGATTTATTGGGCAACGCCTTCCTCCGGACACAACGACCACAAGTCTTGATTTTGTGTTCTAAATCCATGGCCATTTTGGGCCAGAAAAAGTCCCAATTTAAACCTGGGTTAGACACATCTTGACTGTTTTACTTTATTTGTGAGTATGATTGTTTTTTTTTTTTTTTGTTTCAGATTGAGGCTTTAGTTTGCTGGGGATTTTTGCATCTTTTTATGCGATTGTTGCTTCATTTTGTGTCGCATCTTGACTGTTTTACAGTATTTGTCAGTGTTGTTGCTTTATTTTTGTCATTCTGTCTCAGATTGAGGATTTGGTGAGTTTCCTGGTCATTTTGCTTCATTTTCTCGCATCTTGACTGTCACATTTGTGAGTATGATTAGTTGATTCTATCTTGCAGTGTGCAATTGTATTTTTGTTTGAAATACTATGGCTTTTATTTATTTTTTGGACAATTCATAATCTTTTTCAATTTTTTTTTTCAAAGTAACCTGCTCTATAGTGTTTTTCACGGCTTACTTCACATTATCATATGGCGTGTCTTCATGGCATGTTGGGGAAAAATGGCATTATTTCAACATACTAAGGTGTTAATTTTGGACAATTTATGATTTGTTTCAAAGGAAACTGCTCTATGGTGTTTTAACAGCCAACTTTAAATCATTTTATTTTGCAATGTGTGTTTGTATCCTTGTTCTACATACTGTTCTATGGCATTTATTTTGGACAAAATTCATGATCTTTTTTTAACCAAAGAAAACTGCTCTATAGTGTTTTTCACAGCCTACTTTACATTAGTTCATCTTGCAGTATGTGTTTATCTGGCAGTGTGTTTGTAATTTCCAGTGTGCAATTATGTGTTGCAGTGTGCGTTTGTCTGGCAGTGTGTTTGTACTTTTGTTCGGTATAATGCACTATGGTGTTTATTTTGTCCAAAATTCCTGATCACTTTTTTTTTTTTCCAAAGAAACCTGCTCTATAGTGTTTTTGTCAGGCCTAGCTGCTGCCAGGCCTAGATGGTGCCTCTCTCTCAGGGTGGCTCAGCAGTGCAGAAGTGACAACAGGTGTGCCTTATCAACAATCCTCGGCTGGAACTAGGAGCAGGTGGAGATCATCTAATCAAGCACACCCTGCCTCAGTATAACCAGACGCCTCACAACTCTCAAGCGCCAGCTCGTGACACATCAGGTAGGAGCCTGACTTGTCATTAAGCAAGTTAGTCTGAACCAATATTCTGTACTAATCTTCGCTGTTCTTGTCTCTTCTAGTTTTGGTTCCCCCTGCTCCTAGTAGAGTCCTCTACGCCTGATTCTGGTCTCCACTTTGGTAAAAAGGGAAATCTCTCCAGGCCATCGTAAGTAAAGTTTATTTATATAGCACTTTTCACAGATATAAAAATCAGTGCTTTGCATTCAAAGAAAATAAGACATTAAAATAAAGCTCCATGATGTAAAATCACACATGTAAAGACACACACCCTTGGGAGTCTCCTCCATTCACCTGTTGTCTGTTACCCCTACCACCACCTGGCCCCCGCATGCTGGCTTCCTCCACTGTGACCCGTCCTGAGCATCTTTGAGAATGAGTTGGTTAGTTGGCCATAGTCTCTGCTCTTGTACAGAGCATCGTTCAGAGTGTTCTTTATTTGTAGTATTCACTCGAACCTTGTGGTTATAGTAAATTGGTTCCATTTTATAGCACCTCAGTGTCTCATACTGTGAGTAGGAATTTGGTGTTATTTCTTTGTTGTTGTAGTTGCTGTGAGTGTTTGGAGCCCATTGTCTCAATTCAGTTTCCTGTGTAGTTGCCACCTTGGTTTGTAGTTTCTTGGAACCTCTGTAAAAAGCAAATTGTGTTGCATTCAAAGACCATCTGTTATTTCCTGAGCCAACCAGACATCATAAATGTTTCACTGTCTACTGTACATTATTTCATCATATGGCATGTCAGAAAAATGGCATTATTTCAACATACTATGGTGTTAATTTCGCACAAGTCTTTTTTTTTGTTTCAGAGAAAAGTGCTCTAACAGCCTCTTTTACATTTAATTTTGCAGTGTGCGGTTATCAGCACTGTTTTTTTTTTTTGCACTGTGCATTAATCTTTGGCAGTGTACATTTGTGTTTGAAATACTATGGCATTTATTTTGGACAAAACTCATTATCACTTTTTCCAAAGAAAACTGCTCTACAGTGTTTTTCACAGCCTACTTTGCATTTTTGTTTGACATGCTATACTATGGCATTTATTTTTGGACAAAATTCATGATCACTTTTTTTTTTCAAAGGAAGCTGCTCTATAGTGTTTAACAGTCTACATTATTTCATTTGTGTGTTTCTCTTGCAGTGTGTCTATTTTTGTTTGACAAACTACACTGGTGTTTGCTTAGGACAAAATTCATGTTTTTTTCAAAGAAAGCTGCTCTACAGTTTTTCAGTGTACTGAACATTATCATATGGTGTCTTTATGGCATGCTGGGAAAAATGGCATTATTTCGGCATACTATGGTGTTAATTTTGGACAATATTTGATTTTTTTTTTGTTTCAAAGAAAACTGCTCTGTTTTCAACAGCCTACTTTACATTTCATTTTACAGTGCGCATTTGTATCTTGCAGTGTGCTTTTATCTTGCAGTGTGTGTTTGTATTTTGCAGTGTTTGTATTTTTGTTCCACAAACTATAGTGTATTTTGGACAAAATTCATGACTTGATATTTCAAAGAAAACTGCTATAGTGTTTAACAGCCTACTTTACATTTTCATCTTGCAGTGTGCGTTTGTACTTTTGTTCGACATACTATGCGTTTACTTTGGACAA
Organism: Acanthochromis polyacanthus; assembly: GCF_021347895.1. NCBI lineage: Eukaryota > Metazoa > Chordata > Actinopteri > Pomacentridae > Acanthochromis > Acanthochromis polyacanthus. The sequence goes on from NC_067115.1 coordinate 201,911, forward strand.
AATTCATGATCCTTCCCCCCCCAAAGAAAACGGCTCTAGTTTTTCACAGCCTACTTTACATTAGTTCATCTTGCAGTGTGTTTGTATCTTGCAGTGTGACATTGTATTGCAGTGTGCGTGTTTGTCTTGCAGTGTCAGTTTGTATATTTGTTCGATATAATACACTATGGTGTTTATTTTGTCCAAAATTCCTGAGCCAACTCAACATCGTGACAGTTTCACGGTCTACTTTACATTATTTCATCGTATGGCGTGTCTTTATGGCATGTTGGAAAAATGGCATTATTTCGACATACGATGGTGTAAATGTTGGACAAAAGTCATGATTTTTTTGTTTCAAAGAAAACTGCTCTAGATTTTTTTTAACAGCCTACTGTACATTATTTCATTTTGCAGTGTGCGTTTGTATCTTGCAGTGTGCATTTTTGTTCGACATACGATGGTGTTTATTTTGGACAAAACTCAGCCTTATGTTTCAAAGAAAACTGCTCTATACTGTTTAACAGTTGACTTTACTACATTTCATTTGGCAGTGTGCGTTTGTATCTGGCAGTGTGCGTTTGTATCTGGCAGTGTGCGTTTGTATCTGGCAGTGTGCGTTTGTATCTGGCAGTGTGCGTTTGTATCTGGCAGTGTGCGTTTGTATCTGGCAGTGTGCGTTTGTATCTGGCAGTGTGCGTTTGTATCTGGCAGTGTGCGTTTGTATCTGGCAGTGTGCGTTTGTATCTGGCAGTGTGCGTTTGTATCTGGCAGTGTGCGTTTGTATCTGGCAGTGTGCGTTTGTATCTGGCAGTGTGCGTTTGTATCTGGCAGTGTGCGTTTGTATCTGGCAGTGTGCGTTTGTATCTGGCAGTGTGCGTTTGTATCTGGCAGTGTGCGTTTGTATCTGGCAGTGTGCGTTTGTATCTGGCAGTGTGCGTTTGTATCTGGCAGTGTGCGTTTGTATCTGGCAGTGTGCGTTTGTATCTGGCAGTGTGCGTTTGTATCTGGCAGTGTGCGTTTGTATCTGGCAGTGTGCGTTTGTATCTGGCAGTGTGCGTTTGTATCTGGCAGTGTGCGTTTGTATCTGGCAGTGTGCGTTTGTATCTGGCAGTGTGCGTTTGTATCTGGCAGTGTGCGTTTGTATCTGGCAGTGTGCGTTTGTATCTGGCAGTGTGCGTTTGTATCTGGCAGTGTGCGTTTGTATCTGGCAGTGTGCGTTTGTATCTGGCAGTGTGCGTTTGTATCTGGCAGTGTGCGTTTGTATCTGGCAGTGTGCGTTTGTATCTGGCAGTGTGCGTTTGTATCTGGCAGTGTGCGTTTGTATCTGGCAGTGTGCGTTTGTATCTGGCAGTGTGCGTTTGTATCTGGCAGTGTGCGTTTGTATCTGGCAGTGTGCGTTTGTATCTGGCAGTGTGCGTTTGTATCTGGCAGTGTGCGTTTGTATCTGGCAGTGTGCGTTTGTATCTGGCAGTGTGCGTTTGTATCTGGCAGTGTGCGTTTGTATCTGGCAGTGTGCGTTTATTTTTGTTAGACATACTATGGTGTTTAATTTGGACAATATTCATGATCCTTTTATTCCTAAGGAAACTGCTCTATAGTGTTTTTCAGTGTACTTTACATTATATGGTATGTTTTTATAGCATGTTTTGAAAAAATGGTATTTTTTTCAACATAGCATGGTGTTAATTTTGGACAAAATATGTGAATTTTTTTGTTTCAACGGAAACTGCTCTATAGTGTTAACAGTGTACTTTACATTTCATTTTGCAGTGTGCGTTTGTATCTTGCAGTGTGCATTTTTGTTTGACATACTATACTATGGCGTTTTTTTTGGACAAAACTCATGAGCCTTATGTTTCAAAGAAAACTGCTCTATACTGTTTAACAGTTGACTTTACTACATTTCATTTGGAAGTGTGCATTTGTATCTGGCAGTGTGCGTTTGTATCTGGCCGAGTGTGCGTGCGTTTGTATCTGGCCGAGTGTGCGTGCGTTTGTATCTGGCCGAGTGTGCGTGCGTTTGTATCTGGCCGAGTGTGCGTGCGTTTGTATCTGGCCGAGTGTGCGTGCGTTTGTATCTGGCCGAGTGTGCGTGCGTTTGTATCTGGCCGAGTGTGCGTGCGTTTGTATCTGGCCGAGTGTGCGTGCGTTTGTATCTGGCCGAGTGTGCGTGCGTTTGTATCTGGCCGAGTGTGCGTGCGTTTGTATCTGGCCGAGTGTGCGTGCGTTTGTGTCCGACAAAATTCATGATCCTTTCTTTTTTTTCCCCAAAGGAAACGGCTCTATAGTATCTTTTCACAGCCCATTTTACGTTATTTCATCTTGCAGTGTGCATTTGTATCTTGCAGTATTTGTTTTGCAGTTTGCATTTGCATGGTTGGTTGACAAACTATACTATCGTGTTTATTTTGGACAAAATTCATGATCTTTTTCCCAAACAAAACTGCTCTAGTGCTTTTCACAGCCTACTTCACATTTCATCTTGCAGTGTGCTTTTATATTTGTGTTCGACATACTATGGCATTGAATTTGGACAAAATTCATGATTTTTTTTTTTTCTCCAAAGATGACTGCACTGGTGTTTGTCACGCTGTACATTATCATATGGTGTCTTTTTGGCATGTTGGGGAAAATGGCATTATTTTGACATATTAAGGCGTTAATTTTGGACAAAATTTATGATGTTTTCTTTCAGAGAACTGCTCAAGTTTTTGAAAGTGTACTTTATATTGTGCTTGACATACTGAACTATGGTGCTTATTTTGAATAAAATTCATGACTTTCTGTCAAAGAAAACTGCTCAAGTAGTTTTTTTTTTTTTTTTTTTTCACAGCTACTTTCCATTGTTTGATCTTGGAGTTTGTTTTGCAGTGTGTGCTTATATTGTTGAACATACTATACTATGCCATTTATTTTGGACAAAATTCATGCTCCATTGTTTGCCCCCAAAGAAAAGTTCATTACTGTTTTTCACAGCCTTATCTACATTATTTTGCTGTGCAGTGTGTGCGACAAAATACAGTCATGGCCACAAGTTCGGACACGAGTACCATGATGCTTGTGAATCTTAGAAAATTGTTACTAACAATATAAATACAGTCATAGCCATCAACGAAACTGAAAAATTTAATTTTGGTATGACTGGTATTTTATATTGTGGGTCCTAGTGTGGTAGCTGGGGGAGGGGGTCCTTAGGTTAAGTGTGGTAGCTGGGGAGGGGGTCCTAGGGTTAAGTGTGGTAGCTGGGGGAGGGGGTCCTAGGTTAAGTGTGGTAGCTGGGGGAGGGGGTCCTAGGGTTAAGTGTGGTAGCTGGGGGAGGGGGTCCTAGGGTTAAGTGTGGTAGCCTGGGGGAGGGGTCCTTAGGGTTAGTGTGGTAGCTGGGGGAGGGGGTCCTAGGTTAAGTGTGGTAGCTGGGGGAGGGTCCTAGGGTTAAGTGTTGGTAGCTGGGAGGGGCGGGGGGGGCGTCCTAGGGTTAAGTGTGGGTAGCTGGGGGAGGGGGTCTAGGGTTAAGTGTGGTTAGCTGGGGGAGGGGGTCTAGGGTTAAGTGTGGTAGCTGGGGGAGGGGTCCTAGGGTTTAAGTGTGGTAGCTGGGGGAGGGGAGTGCCTAGGTTAAGTGTGGTAGCTGGGGGATGGGGTCCTAGGGTTAAGTGGGGAGGCCTGGGAGTTAAGTGTGGTAGCTGGGGGAGGGGGTCCTAGGGTTAAGTGTGGTAGCTGGGGGAGGGGGTCCTAGGGTTAAGTGTGGTAGCTGGGGGAGGGGGTCCTAGGGTTAAGTGTGGTAGCTGGTGGGAGGGGGTCCTAGGGTTAAGTGTGGTAGCTGGGGGAGGGGGTCCTAGGGTTAAGTGTGGTAGCTGGGGGAGGGGGGTCCTAGGGTTTAAGTTGGTAGCTGGGGGAGGGGGTCCTAGGGTTAAGTGTGGTAGCTGGGGGAGGGGGTCCTAGGGTTAAGTGTGGTAGCTGGGGGAAGGGGGTCCTAGGGTTAAGTGTGGTAGCTGGGGGAGGGGGTCCTAGGGTTAAGTGTGGTAGCTGGGGGAGGGGGTCCTTAGGGTTAAGTGTGGTAGCTGGGGGAGGGGGTCCTAGGGTTAAGTGTGGGTAGCTGGGGGAGGGGGTCCTAGGGTTAAGTGTGGTAGCTGGGGGAGGGGGTCCTAGGGTTAAGTGTGGTAGCTGGGGGAGGGGGTCCTAGGGTTAAGTGTGGTAGCTGGGGGAGGGGGTCCTAGGGTTAAGTGTGGTAGCTGGGGGAGGGGGTCCTAGGGTTAAGTGTGGTAGCTGGGGGAGGGGGTCCTAGGGTTAAGTGTGGTAGCTGGGGGAGGGGGTCCTAGGGTTAAGTGTGGTAGCTGGGGGAGGGGGTCCTAGGTTAAGTGTGGTAGCTGGGGGAGGGGGTCCTAGGGTTAAGTGTGGTAGCTGGGGGAGGGGGTCCTAGGGTTAAGTGTGGTAGCTGGGGGAGGGGGTCCTAGGGTTAAGTGTGGTAGCTGGGGGAGGGGTGGTAAGGGGTGAGGGGGGTCCTAGGGTTAAGTGTGGTAGCTGGGGGAGGGGGTCCTAGGGTTAAGTGTGGTAGCTGGGGGAGGGGGTCCTAGGGTTAAGTGTGGTAGCTGGGGGAGGGGGTCCTAGGGTTAAGTGTGGTAGCTGGGGGAGGGGGTCCTAGGGTTAAGTGTGGTAGCTGGGGGAGGGGGTCCTAGGGTTAAGTGTGGTAGCTGGGGGAGGGGGTCCTAGGGTTAAGTGTGGTAGCTGGGGGAGGGGGTCTAGGGTTAAGTGTGGTAGCTGGGGGAGGGGGTCCTAGGGTTAAGTGTGGTAGCTGGGGGAGGGGTCCTAGGGTTAAGTGTGGTGCTGGGGAGGGGGTCCTAGGGTTAAGTGTGGTAGCTGGGGGAGGGGGTCCTAGGGTTAAGTGTGGTAGCTGGGGGAGGGGGTCCTAGGGTTAAGTGTGGTAGCTTGGGGAGGGGGTCCTAGGGTTAAGTGTGGTAGCTGGGGGAGGGGGTCCTAGGGTTAAGTGTGGTAGCTGGGGGAGGGGGTCCTAGGGTTAAGTGTGGTAGCTGGGGGAGGGGTCCTAGGGTTAAGTGTGGTAGCTGGGGAGGGGGTCCTAGGGTTAAGTGTGGTAGCTGGGGGAGGGGGTCCTAGGGTTAAGTGTGGTAGCTGGGGGAGGGGGTCCTAGGGTTAAGTGTGGTAGCTGGGGGAGGGGGTCCTAGGGTTAAGTGTGGTAGCTGGGGAGGGGTCCTAGGTTAAGTGTGGTAGCTGGGGGAGGGGTCCTAGGGTTAAGTGTGGTAGCTGGGGGGAGGGGGTCTAGGGTTAAGTGTGGTAGCTGGGGGAGGGGGTCTAGGTTAAGTGTGGTAGCTGGGGGAGGGGGTCCTAGGGTTAAGTGTGGTAGCTGGGGGAGGGGGTCTAGGGTTAAGTGTGGTAGCTGGGGGAGGGGGTCCTAGGGTTAAGTGTGGTAGCTTGGGGGAGGGGGTCCTAGGGTTAAGTGTGGTAGCTGGGGGAGGGGGTCCTAGGGTTAAGTGTGGTAGCTGGGGGAGGGGGTCCTAGGGTTAAGTGTGGTAGCTGGGGGAGGGGGTCTAGGGTTAAGTGTGGTAGCTGGGGGAGGGGGTCTAGGGTTAAGTGTGGTAGCTGGGGGAGGGGGTCTAGGGTTAAGTGTGGTAGCTGGGGGAGGGGTCTAGGGTTAAGTGTGGTAGCTGGGGGAGGGGGTCCTAGGGTTAAGTGTGGTAGCTGGGGGGGGTCTAGGGTTAAGTGTGGTAGCTGGGGGAGGGGTCCTAGGGTTAAGTGTGGTAGCTGGGGGGAGGGGGTCCTAGGGTTAAGTGTGGTAGCTGGGGAGGGGTCTAGGGTTAAGTGTGGTAGCTGGGGGAGGGGGTCCTAGGGTTAAGTGTGGTAGCTGGGGGAGGGGGTCCTAGGGTTAAGTGTGGTAGCTGGGGGAGGGGGTCCTAGGGTTAAGTGTGGTAGCTGGGGGAGGGGGTCCTAGGGTTAAGTGTGGTAGCTGGGGGAGGGGGTCCTAGGGTTAAGTGTGGTAGCTGGGGAGGGGGTCCTAGGGTTAAGTGTGGTAAGCTGGGGGAGGGGGTCCTAGGGTTAAGTGTGGTAGCTGGGGGAGGGGGTCCTAGGGTTTAAGTGTGGTAGCTGGGGGAGGGGGTCCTAGGGTTAAGTGTGGTAGCTGGGGGGAGGGGGTCCTAGGGTTAAGTGTGGTAGCTGGGGGAGGGGGTCCTAGGTTAAGTGTGGTAGCTGGGGGAGGGGGTCCTAGGGTTAAGTGTGGTAGCTGGGGGGAGGGGGTCTAGGGTTAAGTGTGGTAGCTGGGGGGAGGGGGTCTAGGGTTAAGTGTGGTAGCTGGGGGGAGGGGGTCCTAGGGTTAAGTGTGGTAGCTGGGGGAGGGGGTCTAGGTTAAGTGTGGTAGCTGGGGGGAGGGTCCTAGGGTTAAGTGTGGTAGCTGGGGGGAGGGGGTCTAGGGTTAAGTGTGGTAGCTGGGGGAGGGGGTCTAGGGTTAAGTGTGGTAGCTGGGGGGAGGGGGTCCTAGGGTTAAGTGTGGTAGCTGGGGGAGGGGGTCCTAGGGTTAAGTGTGGTAGCTGGGGGAGGGGGTCCTAGGGTTAAGTGTGGTAGCTGGGGGGAGGGGTCCTAGGGTTAGTGTGGTAGCTGGGGGAGGGGGTCCTAGGGTTAAGTGTGGTAGCTGGGGGAGGGGGTCTAGGGTTAAGTGTGGTAGCTGGGGAGGGGGTCTAGGGTTAAGTGGGTAGCTGGGGGAGGGGGTCTAGGGTTAAGTGTGGTAGCTGGGGGAGGGGTCTAGGGTTAAGTGTGGTAGCTGGGGGAGGGGGTCTAGGGTTAAGTGTGGTAGCTGGGGGAGGGGTCCTAGGGTTAAGTGTGGTAGCTGGGGGGAGGGGGTCCTAGGGTTAAGTGTGGTAGCTGGGGGGAGGGGGTCTAGGGTTAAGTGTGTATGGTAGCTGGGGGGTTAGGGGGTCTAGGGTTAAGTGTGGTAGCTGGGGGGAGGGGTCTAGGTTAAGTGTGGTAGCTGGGGGGAGGGGGTCTAGGGTTAAGTGTGGTAGCTGGGGGGAGGGGGTCTAGGGTTAAGTGTGGTAGCTGGGGGGAGGGGGTTCTAGGTTAAGTGTGGTAGCTGGGGGGAGGGGGGTCTAGGGTTAAGTGTGGTTAGCTGGGGGGAGGGGTCTAGGGTTAAGTGTGGTAGCTGGGGGAGGGGGTCTAGGGTTAAGTGTGGTAGCTGGGGGGAGGGGGTCTAGGGTTAAGTGTGGTAGCTGGGGGGAGGGGTCTAGGGTTAAGTGTGGTAGCTGGGGGAGGGGGTCTAGGGTTAAGTGTGGTAGCTGGGGGAGGGGGGTCCTAGGGTTAAGTGTGGTAGCTGGGGGAGGGGGTCCTAGGGTTAAGTGTGGCTAGCTGGGGGGGAGGGGGTCTAGGGTTAAGTGTGGTAGCTGGGGGGAGGGGGTCCTAGGGTTAAGGTGTGGTTAGCTGGGGGAGGGGGTCCTAGGCCGTAAGTGTGGTAGCTGGGGGAGGGGGTCCTAGGGTTTAAAGTGTGGTAAGCTGGGGGGGGGTCCTAGGGTTAAGGTGTGGTAGGGGGGGGGTCCTAGGGTTAAGTGTGGTAGCTTGGGGGGAGGGGGTCCTAGGGTTAAGTGTGGTAGCTGGGGGAGGGGGTCCTAGGGTTTAAAGTGTGGTAATGCTGGGGGGAGGGGGTCCTAGGGTTAAGTGTGGTAGCTGGGGGGAGGGGGGTCCTAGGGGTTAAGTGTGGTAGCTGGGGGGAGGGTGGTCATAGGGTTAAGTGTGGTAGCTGGGGGAAGGGGGTCCTAGGGTTAAGTGTGTTAGCTGGGGGAGGGGGTCCTAGGGTTAAGTGTGGTAGCTGGGGGAGGGGGTCCTAGGGTTAAGTGTGGTAGCTGGGGGAGGGGGTCCTAGGGTTAAGTGTGGTAGCTGGGGGGAGGGGGTCCTAGGGTTAAGTGTGGTAGCTGGGGGAGGGGGTCCTAGGGTTAAGTGTGGTAGCTGGGGGAGGGGGTCCTAGGGTTAAGTGTGGTAGCTGGGGGAGGGGGTCCTAGGGTTAAGTGTGGTAGCTGGGGGAGGGGGTCTAGGGTTAAGTGTGGTAGCTGGGGGGAGGGGGTCCTAGGGTTAAGTGTGGTAGCTGGGGGGGGGGTCCTAGGGGTTAAGTGTGGTAGCTGGGGGAGGGGGTCCTAGGGTTAAGTGTGGTAGCTTGGGGGGAGGGGGTCCTAGGGTTAAGTGTGGTAGCTGGGGGAGGGGGGTCCTAGGGTTAAGTGTGGTAGCTGGGGGAGGGGGTCCTAGGGTTAAGTGTGGTAGCTGGGGGAGGGGGTCCTAGGGTTAAGTGTGGGTAGCTGGGGGGGAGGGGGTCTAGGTTAAGTGTGGTAGCTGGGGGGGAGGGGTCTAGGGTTAAGTGTGGTAGCTGGGGGAAGGGGGTCTAGGGTTAAGTGTGTAGCTGGGGGGAGGGGGTCTAGGGTTAAAGTGTGGTAGCTGGGGGGGGGTCCTAGGGTTAAGATGTGGTAGGCTGGGGGAGGGGTCCTAGGGATTAAGTGTGGTAGCTGGGGGGAAGGGGGTCCTAGGGTTAAGTTGGTAGCTGGGGGGGAGGGGGGTCCTAGGGTTAAGTGGTGGTAGGCTGGGGGGGAGGGGGTCCTAGGGTTAAGTGTGGTAGCTGGGGGGGAGGGGGTCCTTAGGGTTAAGTGTGGTAGCTGGGGGGGAGGGGGGTCCTAGGGGTTAAGTGTGGTAGCTGGGGGGAGGGGTCTAGGGTTAGGGCTGGGGGAAGGGGTCTAGGTTAGTGTGGTAGCTGGGGGGAGGGGTCCTAGGGTTAAGAGTGTGGTAGCTGGGGGGGAGGGGGTCTAGGGTTTAAGTGTGGGTAGTGGGGGGAGGGGGTCCTAGGGTTAAGTGGGTAGCTGGGGGGAGGGGGTCCTAGGGTTAAGTGTGGTAGCTTGGGGGGGTGGGAGGGGGTCTAGGGTTAAGTGTGGTAGCTGGGGAGGGGGTCTAGGGTTAAGTGTGGTAGCTGGGGGAGGGGGTCTAGGGTTAAGTGTGGTAGCTGGGGGGAGGGGTCCTAGGGTTAAGTGTGGTAGCTGGGGGAGGGGGTCTAGGGTTAAGTGTGGTAGCTGGGGGGGGGGTCTAGGGTTAAGTGTGGTAGCTGGGGGAGGGGGTCTAGGGTTAAGTGTGGTAGCTGGGGGAGGGGTCTAGGGTTAAGTGTGGTAGCTGGGAGGAGGTGATGGGTCCTAGGGTTAAGGGTGTGGTAGCTGGGGAGGGGGTCCTAGGGTTAAGTGTGGTAGCTGGGGGAGGGGGTCTAGGGTTAAGTGTGGTAGCTGGGAGGGGGTCCTAGGGTTAAGTG
>NC_067115.1:211260-348009 GCF_021347895.1 Acanthochromis polyacanthus
GTCCAGGACGGCGTGGACGGCGGCGGTTTGGTGAACGGTGTCGCTGAGCGCAGCTCCAAGGAGCCAAGCCCCGCCCCCTCGCCTACCACCGGCAGGAAGAGTAAGAGCAGCCAATCATCGACGCTGCCAGCCAAGAACCAGGAAACGGCGTCGCAGCTGGAGGCGCTGCTGCACCGCAAGCACGAGTGGGAGGGGCCTAACAAGAAGGCGTCCAACAGGTAAGTCAGACATCCTGCTAACGGGACGCCGCCCTGCTGTCCCTGCATCATGTGACCCCGCTGCTCTCTGATTGGCAGGTCGTGGCACAACGTGTACTGTGTCATCAACAACCAGAAATGTGCTTTACAAGGACAGCAAAAGCGGCCAATCAGGCGTCCCGTACCACAACGAGCTGCCAATCAGCCTGAAGGACGCCACCTGTGACGTGGCGTCGGACTACAGAGAAGAAAACACGTCTTCAAGCTCCGGTAACCAAACTTTATTTGTGGACCTGAAGCTTAGTTCTATTAATATTTGAATGAATTCTGAGGATTTCATGTTTTCAGACCTGAAAAATTGTCTATTTAATCCTTAAACAACTATTAAAGGTTAGTATCTCCAGAAATAAAAATACCAGATAAGAAATGTGGTGAGAACAGGCAGAACAGCTTCATCAGATCAGAATCCTTGAATGGATCCAACAGAGAACACAGTTCAATTATTGGACTTAGAAGATGGAAAAAAGTACAAACACCAGTCCAGGCTGGTCTAGGGTCTCCATAGAGTTCCTGTAAGTGTTTATATCTATGGATGGATCCATATTTCTACTGAAATACAGTCGTTGGTCGACGTGTCACCAACTGTTGAAGATCTAACAGCAGTAGAAACTGATGGGTTAAGTCTGACCAGACAAGGCTCCAGTTTTAGATGTTCAGACTAAATGTTGGCGTGGACTGGTTGAACTTTGACTTCAGAGGTTCATGTTGGTCCAAACAGATCTGTCTTTTCAGATACACAAATTTCCTCTTTGACAGGTTCTTTCGGGCTCCTTCAGACTGTTTACCAGATAAACTCTGAAATAATCTGATGCTTCCTGTTCACTGTTTCTCTCTTTTCTGTTTCAGAGTCGCTGATGGAAACGAGTATCTGTTCCAAGCCAAAGATGAAGTGAGTATGATTCTTTTCTTAGATGAGGTTTTATTTACCCATGAAAGGGTTCAAACTGCACAAAGAATAAGTCATCCAGGTTGTAGAAACCAACTGCTCTTCTCTGGTAGGTTCTGGAAGATGTTTATTGAGTCTGTAGTTCGTCTCTGAGGATGAGAGGTGAAACATCTTCCAGAACCTACCAGAGAAGTCCAGTTGGTCTCGATGAAAATAAAAAGTAAATAGATGAGAATAATAAGAAAACTAGAGAGTAAGTTTACTGATAAAAATTCTGATTGCTGAAAACCACCAAACCGAAGCTGAAGACGAAAGCAGAGACTGAAACATCTGAATCTACTTACCTCAACCCTAAAACATCTGAATCTACTTACCTCAACCCTAAAACATCTGAATCTACTTACCTCAACCCTAAAACATCTGAATCTACTTACCTCAACCCTTCCAGATGTTCTGAAGTTCTGGATGCTGTGAATTAGTTTCACTTTTGGGTGAAGATCGAGAAAAGAAATTTAAAAAGAATTCCACACAATATTCACGCTAATGTTTGTTCTGTTCAGCTGAGATATGAGCCCAGACGTTTTTAATCCTCATTGTGCCACCACATGGTGGTGCCATTAAAGGTGGAAAGTACTTAGCAGAACGGTGCTGACTGTAGCTGCTGTCGCCACCTGCAGGAGGAGATGAGCACCTGGATCCAGGCCATCCTGAACGCCACTGACGTTCAGGGCAGTCACCCCGGCACGCCCGCCTCTGGGCGCGCTCAGACGCTGCCGGCCGCCGTCACGCTCACCAGCGAGTCAAGTCCCGGCAAGAGAGAGAAGGACAAAGAGAAGGACAAAGAGAAACGCTTCAGCCTGTTCAGCAAGAAGAAACAGTAGAACGTCAGTAGAACATCAGACTCAGCACTTTGGTGAAACGACGCTCTGAAACATTTTGCTTCTTTGTAAACATCTCATCACAGCTGGAACCTTCAGAACTGGAACCTGCTTCAGAGCGGCGGTTTTTGCTGCATTCAGCGACTCGCAGGTCAAACCTCTGACAGGAAGCTGTCAGAACTTTCTCAGCCGCAACTTCCTGTTTGACAAACAGCCTTCAGTGAGGCTCCAGGAACATGAAACACAAGTTCAAATTTATTTCAGTGAAATTAAGTTTTTTTTTTTTTTACCATAGTGAGGTTTTAAGATGAACAAAAGAAGCACACCTGGTGGTGACATCACTCTGATGTCACTACTGTACAGCCAATGAGAGAAGCTGACAGCTGAGAAAGTTCAAGCGAGGAGCTGAACGCTGTAAAAGTTTCACCAAAGTGCGACGTTAGATTGTTTCTTTTATTTTTCTTAATGCAGTTTGTTTTTTTCTTATTTTCGATGTTTGTTTTCTCCGTGTGGTTAATGTGTCATTGTGACATCATAGGATGCCGTGAAAACGTTTCACGTGTCATTTTATGGCGTTAAAATGACACGTGAAACGGGCGAGTTCAGCCTCTATGACGACACGCAGACTGACTTGGCGTGTTGCTACACGTGTTCGTGGTGTTCGGTGGTTGGTCATGTGATGTGATATAAACACGGCTCATCGTCGTGGAAACCGGCTGGTTGGTTCTGATGATGAAAGCTGCAACATCACAACAGAACCTGCTCTGACTTGGTGATTGGTGACATCACAGCTCCTCGGTGACATCATCGGTGACCACACTTTTTATTATGTCGTTGTTTCTTTTTTATTTCCTGTTTTTCTACCAGCTCTGAGTTGTTTGTTTAGTTCTGAGTCTTAAGAGACGACCTGCGTTCTTCTGCCGCTGACAAATTGGACCAACAGTGCATTTAGTTTTATTGTTATTTCTACTTTTATTTTTTACATTTTTTTTACTTCTGCTGCTCTGCAACCGTCTTGTGTTGGTTGAAATCAACCAATCACCTTTGAGGAGGTGTATGATGTAGAAACGTCCACTTGCATGCTTCCTCAGAGCGTCGCCTGAAAACTCACCCCAAACTAAAACTCTTGTTTTCTAAACCTTTTCTCGGTTTTCTTCGGTTGGAGGTGTAGCTCGCTGTGTACAGACAGGAAGTGGTCCTGCAGACAGGAAGTGGTCCTGCAGACAGGAAGTGGTCCTGCAGACAGGAAGTGGTCCTGCAGACAGGAAGTGGTCCTGCAGACCGATGAAGGTCGCTTGCTTGCCGTCGCTCAGATTTTCTGCTCTTTGATACTCGTGTTGCTCCGTCACTGTATATCTATCGTACTGAACATGTATGGAAGTTAACGCCATCTTACTGCACAATCAGAACTGCATCTATAGGAATGAAGAAGAAGCTGTCTGAGGCTGAATATTTAAACAGAAGTTAGATCATAAAAGCTTTCCTCATGTATGAACCTGCACCTGTAGACTCTAAAGCTCTCTGTCCGATCTGTGCGATGTCATTAAAGCTTTTAAACTTCACGCTCCGGCTTCCTGTCCTCGTTTAAAGAACATTAAAATGTATGAAATTAACCAGGTGGTTGTTGACTTGTTTACTTGGTCACAAACTGGACCGTGATGACATCAGCGGTGCAACCAGGTGACGGTTAGGTAAACTGTTGCTCTTTTACTACGACGCCTGAAACACCTGCAACATCTGGACACACCTTCACCTGAACAACAGCAGACTGGATGAGGTACAATTTGTCACAAACTGAAAGAAGTCGAGAGTCGAAAACGTGGATTGACAGTGACGTGTGAAGTCAGCTGACCTCACCTGTGTTCTCGGGTGAGCTTCACATCAGCAGGAAGAATGTCACATCTTCAATTATTTTAAATGTTTTCAACAAGGTTGAAACCAGAGAAAACTTTATTCCGTCTAACGTTCCCCTCCTCGCCTGGAAAACAATCAGAAGAAGGTGAAATAGAAAAGGTTCTTCAGGTTCCTGAACACTAATGAAGGTTCTAAAACAGCCTAATGATTAGTAATGGCTTGCTTTTAGCCTGCTAGCTATGTATCAGCTAGCTTACCTCAAAGACTGGTTGTGCTGTTAGCTTGCTAGCTCAGCATTTAATCTGTTAATTTAGCTAACTATCACCTTTGGCTACTTAGCCCGGCATGCTGCTTTTAGCTGATCATATATCCACTGCATTAGCTGGAAGATAGTTAGCAGCTGATAGCTTTGGACCTAGTTAGCTACATTCAGCTACTTTTAGCTGCTAATAGAAACAATCCTGAGTTTTTCCAGTTTTCCAGTGACCTTTTTTATTGTTTAATGTTTCACAGATCAGCTTGATGCTAAAGATGTGAAAGAAGCTAAATCAGACCTCATTTCTGTTAAATTCTGATAATCATTTTTTTATTACTTGACGCAGGAACATTAGATCAGCTTCCAGGTCCATGCTAACACCAGTTAGCTGACAGGTAAAGATCACTAGTGGTAGTGATGGTGACATGAAGCTGGACCAAACTGGTTTAACTGGAGTTAAACTGGGACCATAGACTGTATATAAAGATCAATGTAGCTACTGTGACGTCACCTGTTGGTTTCTGCACTGAGAAAATGAAGCCCGGATTTTGCTACTTCCAAAAAAAAAAAAAGTGCTACTTCCTGGTTGACATCTTGTATTTTTGGAGCCAGTGACCTCAACAAGGGCGGAGCCAGAGAGCAGTGATTGGTCAGGTCAGACCATAGACATAATAAAGAGCAGACGCCGCATCGACCGCTGCTGCCCATTGGAGCTGACGAGATGTGGGGCCGCCATCTTGGTCCAGTCAGCCGCTCCACTCAGCGCTGTTTCACAGCGCATTTAATCCATCTTAACTCTGAATATTAAACTGATTTTCACGCGTTTTTATTTTTATTTTTTGCAGCAAACGTCATACATGTAGCTATGATACAGGACAGATGGTTCAGCGTATTTTAATATTCATAGCGGGAATAATAGATGATAATAATAATAATAATAGGTAATAGAATATTCAGATATTAAGCTCGACTGTAGACAGGTATTTTGCAAACACTGTAAACACACACACACTAATAAATGTTAGAGAAGCAGATAATGGCAGTAAAGTCAATTATTTTAATAATTTGAACAGACAATATATGATTACGCTATATATACATATATAAACAAAATACTGACTAATGAACACAGTCTATGGGTCAGACTGGCTGAGAGCTGAGGACTTCCTGTCCCGCCTTCATTTACAGGATCTGCTGTTTACCGAAGCTGCGGCTAACAGCATTAGCTTCCAAAAGTCGAGCTAAACTGTACAGGTAAGTGTTAAAGTATCTTTGTAACTAGCTGTACTCTTCTCCACAACTGGAGCATATCACATATAAAGCAGTGAAGTTACTGTAAGTTACCATCAGACTGTAACCTCTGATATAAACATGTTCTAACATCGTGTTTTAAAGTTGGTCTGTAAATCTCAGGTTACGTTTCCTAACTTTGTGTTCGCACTGAGGCTAAATCAGGTTTGTCAGTGTCATAAATTAGTTAACTGTTAGCTGTAGCTAAGTGTCCTGCAGGTCACAGCTGATCAGTCATAAGGGATCAATAACTGCTGTCTCGAGGTGCAGTTCATTAATGATCAGCAGATAGAAATAAATCCTCATTAATGTTCCTGAACAGAACTCTGTTACTGATGAATGTTAATCTCTCAGTTCAGTTCTGAGTTCATATATCTGTTCTTTGCTTCAGACATTTTTTTCTCTACAACAGTGTACGGTCAGATAACTGTGGAGCTCATGCTAATGCTAATGATACATTAGAATAAAAATAATAAACTTTATTGTCCATCTAAGGCAGTAAAATATTCTTTGGCCTCAACCAGGAAAACAAACATTTCCATGAGGTTAAAAAATAGGACAAAACACAACACTATTGTGTTCCATTCATATCCTGATGTCTTCACTCTGATAGCTGAAGTTCCCTCCGTTGGACTGAAAGAACCTTGGAGGTCTTTTCCTCACTGTGTCTTTTGCTTCCAGCCTTGGTCTGGATCATCAGGAACATCTAGTCTGATGGACTGAGAGCTGCAGAGAACATGAACATCCAGCTGTGGTCGTCTGAAGAGTCTTCTGTCCTTCATCACTGTGAGGAAAAGCAGCACTGATGTCCTCCTCATCCTTCAAGTAACAACAATGCTGCAGATTCAGCTCCTCCCTTCATAATACAACTTGTCTTGTGACTGTTCAGTTTTTACACTTCATTGTCAGCAACACATTATTTATTTAGACCATTTATTACGTGTTTACACATCTTTACAGTTCAGAATTGTTAAATAACGCAGTTTTTAAATGTGCAATAAAGGAAATAATGAAGCTCTGAATGTGTTGATGTTTTAATGCTGCGTATCTGCTATAAATAATGTGGACTTTTTATATTCAATTCAATTCAATTCAATTCAATTTTATTTATATAGCGTCAATTACAGTCAACTCGTCTCAAGACGCTTTACAGAACCCATATGCCTGACCCCCAGAGCAGCCCAAAGGCGACAGTGGCAGGAAAACACCCTTTTAACAGGGAAGAAACCTCGAGCAGAACCCGGCTCTATATAGGGGGGACCCATCTGCCTGCTGGCCGGGGGGGTTGAGAGGGACAGAGGAGGGCAAGGGGGAGGGATGGGAGAAGAGGGAGGGGTGGGAAAGCAAGGAAAACACAACACACATTTGGATACATGTATGACAGGATATGTGACACAGACAAAGTATAAGCTAACATTGAAAACTGACTCATAGTTTACTCTGATGATGTACGGCTCTGACATTAAACATACTCCATATATAGCTAGCAGTAAAATTCAAACAGTATGTAAGTTAGCATAACAGTATAGTGAAGGCAATGCAGAGTTGACTGGTGGAAAAGGGGAGTTGGAAGCAGAGGGCTGGAGGAAGGTCAGCAGCAGCATCCCACAGTGGACATGATGGAGACTGGACCAGCTGGTGGAACATCAACCGCAGATCTGAAGCATCCAGCTCTGGGACCAGGGACACTCGGAGAAATAGCACAGGGGGAAACAGAGTGAATGTACTGCAATAACGGTATACATATTAAATGTAAAGGTAGATAGAGAAGGGCTCAGTGCGTCAAGAAAAGTCCCCCAGCAGCCTATAGGCCTATAGCAGCATGACTAGAGGCAGAACAAAGGGACGTCCAAGAGGGGGTCAGCTGTGCAATGAAGACACAAGCCGAACCTCTGTGGGTCACCCAGTCAGCCCCAACTATAAGATTTGTCAAAAAGGAACGTTTTAAGCCTGGTCTTAAAAATAGAGAGGGTGTCTGCCTCCAGAACCCAAACTGGGAGCAGGTTCCACAGGAGAGGAGCTGATAACTGAAGGCTCTGCCTCCCATTCTACTTTTAGAAATTCTAGGAACAACAAGTAAGCCTGCAGCTTGAGAGCAAAGAGTTCTACTAGGATAATAAGGTACTATCAGATCTTTAAGATATGATGGAGATTGGTTATTAAGAGCTTTATATGTCAGAAGAAGGACATATTGTATTTATGCTACAACAGCAGAGATGAAGTTAAAGGCAGGGCTCCAGACTAGCTTTTTTCCTAGGAGCACAGTGGTCCCTAACTTCAAATTTTAGGAGTACAAGCAGAAAATTTAGGGGCGCACACCAACATCGACTTGCAAAGTAAATATTCACATTTCCTCTCATTTTCACTGTATTACTGATAAATACTTGCACAATAAATGCAGAAACTATGTTTTCAATTCACATTTGATTGTGCAGCAGTTGGCACAACATAATAAGAAAAGCAGTCAGAAAACACAGTACTCCACCAAAGCTGCTCAGTTGATGTATCATTTCCGACAGATTACATCTTTAATAAAAAGTGTAAATTACCCTTATAAAGGTGTGTTGATCCGTTAATCAGTTTTGGCAAGCCTTTGTTTTGCTAGTGTTAAAATAACCGTTCCCTCTCGGCTTTTATTTTGAACGCGTATTTTTAATGGTACGAGCTTTTATTTTGTAACCATTCCAGCGGCACAGGAAGTGTTTCTCTAAGAAAAGGTTTCTTGGCAGGACGAAGCATAGATATACATAGAAAGGCTAGCTAGCTTCCAGACGCTGTGAGCCAATGAGGGCTGACGTCACTACGCGGCGGCCATCTTTCCTAGGGGCTGCTGGATCACTGATAACATTAATGCCTGTGGAGAATGTACTATTTAATTAATCATAGCTTGCTCAATTTTCAACCGATTTTTAAACGGTTTGATTTGTTATAAACGCCAGAGATGTCGTTATGTTATTGCATATTTACGGATAATTATAACCATGGACTTTCATATTAAATTAAACAAGTAGCTAGTAGAGCATTAGCTGCCATAGCTGCACACACACACACACACACACACACAGTGAAATTAAATCGTCAGTGTTTATGTTAAACGTTTAATAGTTTGATATTTTATATTTCTAATTAATCCATATATCAAATATAAAGGGGTAAGTTGACCCACATGATATTTTAAACTTAAACTGAACAAATAATGTACATTATATGAATTATGATTCATATTGGTTCCATTTACCCCAAAGCTTTTGGTTCATCTTGCCCCATGGCCATCGTTTTGATAAAACCTAATTAATTTAATGATTCAGAATGATCTTTTGCTAAATGATTCACATAGTTCTATACATTGAATATCACTAACATGCATAATGTATAAGTTTAGACCTGGGTCCATTTGGTTTAGCATAAAAATAATTATACCACAAAAGTCAAAGAATTCCACAGCCAGCTGGAAATGATGTTTGTGTTCTTATTTTAGGGTCTCGTGACAACTCCTGTGTAGTTTTAAAGATCAAGGGGATGGTTGGTTCATCTTACCTGTTCTCCCCTACATATATTTTATTATACATTTTAAATAAACACATTCAGTAACATGACATCAAGGTTTCTTTTATTAACAGGTGCGCACAATTACAAAACAATTCAACATTCACTCCAAACCAACAGTAACACTAAACCATGCAGCATTCACTCCAAATAAACAGTCAAAACCTTAGAGCAAGTTCCTCCTCTTCTCTGCCTTTTGGGGAAACCTTAAAAACATGAGAAGATACCCAAGATATATGAATTATTGACAACATTTTACACCCTTCTTACCTTTAACATTAATGTAAGGACAAAAATACTGAGCTAAATGATGATATTGTTGGGGTAATTCATGCTTGAATGCCGTTATGAAAACCGAAATAACAGTAATATGTTAAAAGAAATATTCAATGATTATTATGTAAACAAACATTTCTAAAACATCAGGGTCAAAATAACTTGTATTATGAAAGTACAAATCCACTAAGTCAGTAACAATTATCCTAAATATGTCCCTCAGGTCATTTCTCTTCAGTGAAAGGTGATTCCACAGGCTCTTGTTTTGAAGGAACGTTCTTTTGAGCATCCATATGCTGCACAACAGTGTAGCATCCTGCACTGTAGGGGGTATTTTTGCAAACACAAAGCCAGCCAGTTACTGTATCACAGTGAATCTAAATCTAGGATATATTTCACTAATGAAACAGCTTGGGAATCATGTTAAAACGAAGGAGTAATTATGTCTTTCCCACCTGTATAGAATTAAGTCCAGGTTACTTTGTAATAGTCCAAGTGGCTCACATGTCTCATTCACAACCTCTTGTTTCTTTGCTAGCTAATGCCCAACTGCATCCACACAAATTGTCATTTAGACAAAATATGTTGTTGTCACAAAATTATTGTTGGTCTCACGGAAACCTGTATAATAATTGAAACTCCCAGATTGCAGCCTTGTAAATGGCTGTAACAAACACACAACTATGCAGCGATTTTCGAAAAGAAAAACTGCAATTTCAACAGGTCTGCACAGCCTGAATCATAGCCACGTTATTAAGGTTTTTAATAAACCAAACCGTTTGTAAATCCGTCAAGAATTCAGCAAGTTAAGTGTGTTTTTGTGTGTGTAGGTCGCTCACCTTCCATCCACTACTATAGAGCGCTCCAGAACAGTCCCCCGAGGTAAGATGGCCGACCGCTGACGACACCGGCGAAAGTCCCATCAGCCATCTAGCCTTTCTATGTATGTCTATGGGACGAAGATCTATCCTTCCATCCATCCTCTATACACCGCTTTATCTTCACTGGGGTCATGGGGGGTGCTGGAGTCTATCCCAGCTGACTGAAGGCAGGGGACACCCTGGACAGGTCACCAGTCTGTCACAGGGCTACATATACAGACACACAATCACACTCACATTCACACCTACGGACAATTTAGAGTAACCAATTAACCTCAGCATGTTTTTGGACTGTGGGAGGAAGCCGGAGTACCCGGAGAAAACCCACGCATGCACAGGGAGAACATGCAAACTCCATGCAGAAAGATCCCAGGCCGGGATTTGAACCAGGATCTTCTAGCTGCAAGGCGACAGTGCTAACCACTACAGCACTGTGCAGCTGAGGTTAATTGGTTACTCTAAATTGTCCGTAGGTGTGAATGTGAGTGTGATTGTGTGTCTGTATATTGTAATATTCACTGATGATTTAGTGCACATTAACGACCAGTGATAATGATCTTGAATGCAGCACCCCTGGGACGTTGTGATTGGTTGTTTGCATCACGTGTGTATCCACAGTGCCTTGTGGGATATGTTTTGTTACGCGAAGCTGGCTATCTAACATGTGCAGTCTTCTGAATAAAATAGTTGTGAGTTAATACCAAACGGCCACTCATTTCAACGTAGTTTCGGTCCCGAAATAAGACATGGTGTCAGAATAAACAGACCTTGCCGAACCCGACGCGAAGCATGGACTTTACCGGCGTTCCGCCACCCACATTGAACTGGGACGCCAGCAACCTGCCCGAAGCATGGCGCAAATTCAAGTTACATGTGGACCTCATGTTTTCCGGACCGCTCAAGAGGAAGAGTGAAGAGGAAAAATGCAGCTATCTCCTTCTTTGGGTCGGAGAAAAAGGTAGAGACATTTATAACACGTGGTCGCTTACTGAAGATGAAGCGATATCTCTTAAGACATACTATGAAAAATATGAGGCTTACGTGATGCCGAAGGCCAATGTGATATTTGCCCGCGACAAGTTCCATGAGAAAATACAAGGGGCTAATGAACCTTTTGAACAGTTTGTGACAGATTTGAGACTGCTTGTGAAAGACTGTGCATACGCTAACAGTGAAGAAATGATCAGGGACCGCATTGTCTTTGGTATACATTCACCTGCTGTGAGAGAGAAACTGCTAAACATTGGCTCTGACCTCACGCTCGAGAAAGCGGTGGACATAGCCCGGTCACACGAGATAGCCAAGGCCCAGCTAAAAACTATAGCGAGCAGCGCCAGCAGCCACCGAGAAGAGACTGTGCATGCAGTTAGACGACAGTCATCGAAGAATCCTGCTCGGAACGATCGTCAGTTTAAATGGAGAAATACAGCTACTGACAACAGGCCACGAGGAATCAGCGAGCGCTCTAAAGGGTGTGACTATTGCGGGAACAGAGCCCATGGCAGCGCCGAAAATTGTCCGGCAAAAGGAAAACAATGCAAAGGATGTGGAAAATGGAACCACTTTGCAAAGGTGTGTCGCTCTAAACAGAATAAAGATGTGCATACAATCCATAAAGAAGAAATGCAGACTGATCCAGATAGCAGTGAGCTATACATTGATGCCATAAAACAAAATAGGCAAACCAGTAAAAATGAACAAGCTTTTGCAGACCTACAAGTTGGCCCCAACAAAGCAACAGTTACCTTCAAGTTAGATACAGGCTCTTCTGCCAATGTCATTCCCACACATGTGTTTAATACACTAGAAAGAATACAGCCACTGCAGCCTGTCAGACATCCGCTCTTTGGCTATGGAGGAGAACGCCTAGCTGTAAAGGGCAAATGCTACCTTAAATGTAAATACAAGAACACAACATTAAAGCTCAAAATGCACATTGTTGACACACAAGCACCCCCGGTGCTAGGCCTAAAAGCATGTCTGGACTTTGGTCTCATCCAGCTGGTGATGTCCGTATCACAGACACCTGCGACAAGCATCATGGACGAATTTGCCGACGTATTCACAGGTATAGGACTGTTTCCTGGAGAATGCACCATCCACCTTGACCCCAAGGCGACACCTGTCATACATGCACCCAGACGAGTCCCTCATGCACTACGCAAAAGCCTTAAAGAAGAACTACAAAGCATGGAGAAGCAACAGATTATTGCAAAAGTCACAGAACCTACTGAATGGGTTAACTCCATGGTGGCAGCAGAAAAGCCGCGCACAGGAAAACTGAGAGTGTGCCTTGACCCCAGAGACTTGAATAAAGCGATCAAGCGCCCGCATTATCCTCTGCCAACCTTTGATGACATCACAGCCAAGCTAGCAGGAGCCCGCTACTTTTCTGTCATGGATGCCAGATCCGGTTATTGGGCCATTAAGCTTACAGAGGAATCATCAAAACTGACAACCTTTAACAGCATCTTTGGACGTTACAGATTCCTGAGGTTACCTTTTGGCCTTATTTCAGCACAGGATGAGTTTCAAAGAAAGATTGATGAGACATATGAAGGGCTTGAAGGGGTCACAGCCATTGTTGACGACATCTTAATTTATGGAAAAACAAAAGCTGAACATGATACGAATCTCCGTGCTATGCTGCAACGCACTAGAGAGCGAGGTGTCAAACTTAACCCAGAAAAGAGCACCATCTGTGCTGCAGAGGTTAGCTACTTTGGTCATTGTCTCACAGGTGATGGCATCAAGCCAGATCCGGACAAGCTCAAAGCCATCAGAGAGATGGAGCCACCTAGGGACAAAGGTGAGCTTGAAACCATTTTAGGAATGGTTAATTACCTGTCAAAGTTTGCACCCTGCCTTTCAGACATAAATGCACCCCTGAGACAACTACTCAAGGAGTCTAGCGAGTTTCTTTGGGATGCACAGCATGATGAAGCATTCAGGAAAATGAAAGAGCTCATCACACAGGAACCAGGACCTGTTTTGGCATATTTTGACCCAGCAAAACCACTGAAACTGCAAGTGGATGCATCAAAGTATGGGTTAGGTGCAGTCCTGTTACAGGATGGAAAGCCCATCAGCTACGCCTCAAAATCACTTAATGACAGTGAAATCAACTATGCACAGATAGAGAAAGAACTATATGCTATCCTATTTGGCTTCAAGCGTTTCCATCATTATGTCTATGGCCAGCACGTCATAGTGGAGAGTGATCACAAGCCACTTGAGTTCATCATCCAGAAACCACTTGCAGCAGCGCCCCCAAGGCTCCAATGAATGATCCTGCAACTCCAAAGATACAGTTTCACCATCACCCACAAACCTGGTAAAGAAATTCCTGTCGCAGACACACTATCAAGAAAGTCACTATCAGACCAGGATAACAGCCTCAGTGAGGGAATGGACATTCAGGTACATACTGTATACAGCAGCCTGCCAGTCAGTGACACCAGGCTCACAGAAATCAAAGAGGAAACTGGAAAGGATGCACAGCTTTTAGCATTACAACAGGTGATACGAGACGGATGGCCTGAGCAGAGGAAAAAATGTCCTCACAGCATAACAGACTTCTGGAATCACAGAGATGAGCTGTCTGTGATAAATGGCATAGTGTTCAAAGGTGAGAAGATCGTCATTCCTGCTTCACTACGTGCAGAAATGTTATCACGCATTCACACAGGACACATGGGCATGGAAAAATGCAAACAAAGAGCTCGCGACATACTGTTCTGGCCTGGGATGAACAAACAAATCGAGGACATGGTTAAAAGATGCTCCACCTGCCTCGAACAACAACCTGCTAACACGAGAGAGCCTATGATAAACCACACTATTCCAGACAGGCCATGGCAAGTCATCGCATCAGATCTATTCACTTGGAACCATGAAGACTACATGGTGACAGTTGACTACTACAGCAGGTATGTCGAGATTGACAAACTCAGTAGCACAACATCACATGCCATCATACAGAAACTGAAAGCAACTTTCGCCAGACACGGCATACCAGAGACTCTCGTTTCAGATAATGGACCTCAATATGCATCCGGAGAGTTTTCAGCATTTGCACGCACCTGGGGTTTCACCCACACTACTACAAGCCCATACTATCCACGAAGCAATGGCCTTGCTGAGAAGTACGTGCAAATAGCAAAACAGCTCCTGGAAAAGAGCAAAAAAGATCAAAAGGACTTCTATTTGGGTTTGTTGGAGTACAGGAATACACCTATTGACAACTTCAGATCACCAGCACAGCTTCTAATGAGTCGCAGACTAAGATCTATCCTCCCAAACACCCACCAACAACTTCAGCCTGAAGTTATCAATCATAAGATGATACACCAACACCGAGTCCTACAGCAGCAGTCCCAAAAAAGATACTACGACAGAGCATCCAAGCCATTGAAGCAGCTACGTGCAGGACAGAATGTGAGAATGCAGGAATATGGCCGCTGGAAACCTGCAGTCATCATAAAACCTGCTGACACAGAGAGGTCATACCACGTGCGCACAGAAGATGGTTGCGAGTATCGCCGCAACAGACAACACCTGATGGACACTGAAGGGACACAAAATACACACACCGACATTCAGCAACACACACAGACACTGGACAGTCCAACAGAGGACAGATCCCATGCAACCCCATACAGAACCCGTTCGGGACGGGAAGTCAGACCCCGAACAGTTATGGACCTGTAACTGCAATGTTAACAATGTTCAGAAACCATAATGGTAAATGTTACAATGTCCTGGTTGTCATATTTGCTACCGAATATTCTGAGAATGTCATGTTCAAGTGCATTTACAGAGTAATCATAGCTTGAAAGCATCTGTTGGAATGAGTTTATTAAGCTGCAGTATTTAGCCACCTAATAGGTTACAGGACATAAGGATTTAGACTGTTAGATTCTGTTTACTTGTTTACTTAATGTTGTAGCGTTTTTGAGAAAAAGGGGGATGTAATATTCACTGATGATTTAGTGCACATTAACGACCAGTGATAATGATCTTGAATGCAGCACCCCTGGGACGTTGTGATTGGTTGTTTGCATCACGTGTGTATCCACAGTGCCTTGTGGGATATGTTTTGTTACGCGAAGCTGGCTATCTAACATGTGCAGTCTTCTGAATAAAATAGTTGTGAGTTAATACCAAACGGCCACTCATTTCAACGTAGTTTCGGTCCCGAAATAAGACATATATGTAGCCCTGTGACAGACTGGTGACCTGTCCAGGGTGTCCCCTGCCTTCACCTGAGTCAGCTGGGATAGACTCCCAGCTATATGTATATATATGTGAGACAAAGAAATCAGTTGTTAGTCAGAGAGGATCACACTACAGCCCCCAGCGTGCACCGCGGCGCAACAGCTCAGTTTGCGCAGCCGCTTTGACAGCGGCGACAAGCGCGCGGGGGTGAGTGCGACTGAGACAGGAAGTGGTGATCATGGCCTTTAAGATAAAACTAATCAGGTTACTATTAAGATGAGTGCTACTAAAACATGAGGAAAGGGGCCCCACTGGTTCCCATCTATGATAAATCAATTATCAAAATAGGAACTGTTATTGTTCTACAGCACAACAAGGGAACAAATAACTTTTAGTTTTGGTCTTTTTAAAAATTTATTTCAATGGATTTTAACAGATTAAACATATGTAGCGTTTATTGTGATGATGAAGAAGACTTTCATGTCTGTTTTTGAGACAAACTTTCCTCATTAAAGAGGTTAAAGCTGGTTTCAATCCGTTCATCGGTGCCGGACTTTAAAGCGGTAGAAGTTTTATTGTGAAGGTCTCCGGAGGAAGTGCTCCGGTCATTTCCGCCATCTTGACTCCCTCGGTGATCCTGATTCCGTTAATATTCCGTCTTTTCTGCACCGTTTTTCGGGCTTCTCCGGGCGGTTTTAGAGCCGCGGAGCCGCAGCGGGTGTGCGTCCACCGGCCTGCCGCTGCAGCTACGGGTCGGTGTCGGACGGTCGGGTGTTCGTCCGGTTCTGGCTACGAAGCGACAACTGCAAATCCGCGGCCGTAATCTCCGGATTTCAGCCTGAAACCGCGAACAGACGGCGGAGGGATTTCTGAGATTTCAGCCTCCGTCCTCCGCTGCTGGAGATAAATCCGGTATTTTATTACCGGACTGGAGGCTGTAGGCTGACCCTACGGACCGACACAAGGAGGGTCCTGGTCCTGGTCCTGGTCCTGGTCCTGGTCCTAGAAACCGTCATCTTATCTGCGGACCTGCAGGTTCGGTCAGAAAAATGCATTTAAATAATTAAATTAAAATAATGACATTATTGTTTTCATTTACAGAGTTTCAGTCATTTACTTATTTATCTATTGTAAAATTTACTAATTTCACAGAAACTTAAAATTAACTTTAAATCACATTTCTGCCATAAAGTATATTTTTACAGTAATAAAATTAAAAAACATGTTTGTGTAAAACTACAAAGTAAATTAGAAATAAATTTTAAAACTGCACCTAACTTTATAAACAAATACAAACTAAAACATCTGATAGTTTATTGGGTTTATGTTTTTATCCGCTTCTAAAACTCTGTTTTTCTAAACTAAAATTTAAATGAAGATCTGTAAAATCACAAATATTACGTATATTTCTAATCATTAACATTTATTACTGAAGCTTTTTAAACCGTGCAGGAATTTTCTAAAAGACTAGAAACTAAAATATTCATCAGATATCGTCATTAGAAGCTGTAATATTCAACAAATCTACAAAAAGCTGCTTATATGACGACTAGGCTGAGTTAAAACTAAATTCATTCCCTTCCTGAGGCAGCTCCATGAACTTCCTGCTCCTCAGCTAATGTTAGCTAGCGGCGCTGAGGCTGTAGTCTGGAATTATGGGAAGTGTAGTCGGCTGCTGGCCTGTTAGAGGGACTACGGCGGCGGACTGAGCGGACTGTGAGCCGCCATGTCGGATAAAACGGCGCCGCGCTGCCAGCTGAGGCTGGAGTGGATCCACGGCTACCGAGGACATCAGTGCCGTAACAACCTGTTCTACACGGCCGGCAAGGAGCTGGTGTACTTTGTGGCCGGAGTGGGCGTGGTCTACAACACCCGGGAACATACTCAGAAGTTTTACCTGGGACACAACGATGACATCATCAGGTGAGTGGGCGGGGCTTGACGTCGGCCCAAACAAGTCTGATAGATTAGCTATTGATCTGGTCAACAACTGCCAATCAGTTAGTTTTACAGAGAACGTTCAGGATCGAGTTTATAAGAATCATCAACAGAGAAATGAAAAATAAACAGGAAACAGATCTTTGTTTCTCAGATTCATTTCTAAGAATCTCGCGATCGTTCACATTTAAGCCTATTTTGTGGAAATTTGATGTAGCGTGCCGAGATCCGACACATCGTGACACTTTGGTCAAACATCTAAACTAGCTGCCGGTGAACTAAAACCAGGACAGATTCGGCTGCTTATTTCTCTTCAAATGCTTTTAGAAATACTTTTTGCTGAACTGTTTTCGTAATTACAGAGAAAGTTTGCAACCGACATCGGCTTGTCAAGTCAAAGATCGGTCATGTGACCTCTATGTGCCAGTATCTTGTTTGGTTCTTGGACTTTGTGAAGTGTTCTGGTCCAGAAACACTGCTCTATAGATCTGGAGTCTTTATTCTATCAGCTGCAAACCTTTTGACTCCGCTGAGTTCGCCTCATTCTCACCGGTCGGTGCTTACAGGCCAACATGAAGGTTCAAGGACCAGATACGGGGTGGAGTCCACATCTAGGGCTGCACCAAACGACGCGTCGACAAGTCGTCTGAGCACGATACGTCATCAAAAGCAGAAGTGAGCGCGCAATGCACCAGAAATTCCCTTCCGACCGGAGCGCGGAACACGGATGAACGTCGGCGCGGCATCGTGCATGTATTATGTATGCACGCTGCAGCGCGGACGTCCGCGTTTAGATACAGCTGTATAGTAAACGCTGACATCCATGTTTACGATAGAACGCGGACATCCGCGCTGCAGCGTGCATACATAATATATGCACGATGCCGAGGCGACGTTCATCTGTGAAGGAAGGGAATTTCTGGTGCATTGCGCGCTCACTTCCGCTTTTGATGACGTATCGTTCTCAGACGACTCGTCGACGCGTCGTTTGGTGCAGCCCTATCCTCATCCCCAGTCTGTTTAGGTGTTGTCCTTGGTGACTTTAACCAAGGTATCCCCAACCCAGAGAGGACAACGTTTTGGATCAGTTACACTACAGTCAGCAGGTCTACTGTCCCAGGATGCACTGGGACACTCGGACCACGTCATGGTCCAGCTGGTTCCCTCATACAGGCACAAAGTAGAACTCTCTAAACCTGACTGGGACCTGTTCAGAGCCTCTAGGCCAGGGGTCGGCAAGTAGACTTGGCTTCGGGCCAAAATGTTTGTAAACAATCGAACAGCTCCGATTCCGCTAGCGGGGGGGGCGATACCGCTAGCAGTGGAGCTTCTGCAGCTGATCGCTGCTGCTTGGGACACACGTCTCAGTTCTGATCATAGATGTATTAAAAATGAATCCCGAGACACACACATATTTTGCACACACTGTTGCTCAGTGAAATCTGGCTACAACCGTGTCCGACCAGTAGCACAAACGCGGAAATGCCCGGCAGCAGCCGACCACGAGAGTTTCGTGTTGCGGTGACGGACTGGCTTGGCTCTGTGCCAAATCAAATTTTCAAAATCATCTGGCGGGCCAGATATTATTGCTGACGGGCCAGTTTTGTCCCACGGGCCGCCAGTTGCCGACCACTGTTCTAGGCTCTGATTGGTTCTGCTGCTTTCAAGGTGAACAGATGTGGATCCAATCAGAGTCTTTGTTTACTCATAAACAGCAATGAAAAACCGTCAGTCCTTCGGTGTTTCTTCACACCAAGCCCGAGGCGTGCTGCTGAACATAAATGCGTGTTCGTCAGTACGTGTCAGACGCAGCTGTCCGTCAGCCAATCACAGCGCAGCATGCGTCTGTGTCAGCAGCTGTCGCTGTGAGGTCACCCTGACTGATGAGGTCACAGTGATGACACAGCAGGTACAGTTTCTGCTGGTTCAGAACTGTCCACCAATCACATGCAGGGGTCTGAGCATGCTCAGCGCTGCCTCTGGTGGCAGGAAGATGTATTACTGTTAGTGCTGTTATTATCATGGAGCGTCTGTATCTAACCCGTCTGTCTGTCCGTCTCTAACCCGTCTGTCTGTCTCTAACCTGTCTGTCTGTCTCTAACCCGTCTGTCTGTCTCTAACCTGTCTGTCTGTCTCTAACCCGTCTGTCTGTCTCTTACCTGTCTGTCTGTCTCTAACCTGTCTGTCTGTCTCTTACCTGTCTGTCTCTAACCCGTCTGTCTGTCTCTTACCTGTCTGTCTCTAACCTGTCTGTCTGTCTCTTACCTGTCTGTCTGTCTCTAACCCGTCTGTCCGTCTCTAACCCGTCTGTCCGTCTCTAACCCGTCTGTCCGTCTCTAACCTGTCTGTCTCTTACCTGTCTGTCTGTCTCTTACCTGTCTGTCTGTCTCTAACCTGTCTGTCTGTCTCTAACCTGTCTGTCTCTAACCCGTCTGTCTGTCTCTAACCTGTCTGTCTCTAACCTGTCTGTCTCTAACCTGTCTGTCTGTCTCTTACCTGTCTGTCTGTCTCTAACCTGTCTGTCTGTCTCTAACCTGTCTGTCTGTCTCTTACCTGTCTGTCTGTCTCTAACCCGTCTGTCCGTCTCTAACCCGTCTGTCCGTCTCTAACCCGTCTGTCCGTCTCTAACCTGTCTGTCTCTTACCTGTCTGTCTGTCTCTAACCTGTCTGTCTGTCTCTAACCTGTCTGTCTGTCTCTTACCTGTCTGTCTGTCTCTAACCTTTCTGTCTGTCTCTTACCTGTCTGTCTGTCTCTAACCTGTCTGTCTGTCTCTAACCTGTCTGTCTGTCTCTAACCTGTCTGTCTGTCTCTTACCTGTCTGTCTGTCTCTAACCTGTCTGTCTGTCTCTAACCCGTCTGTCCGTCTCTAACCCGTCTGTCTGTCTCTAACCTGTCTGTCTGTCTCTTACCTGTCTGTCTGTCTCTAACCTGTCTGTCTGTCTCTTACCTGTCTGTCTGTCTCTTACCTGTCTGTCTGTCTCTAACCTGTCTGTCTGTCTCTTACCTGTCTGTCTGTCTCCAACCTTTCTGTCTCTTACCTGTCTGTCTGTCTCTAACCTGTCTGTCTGTCTCTAACCCGTCTGTCTGTCTCTAACCCGTCTGTCTGTCTCTTACCTGTCTGTCTCTAACCTGTCTGTCTCTTACCTGTCTGTCTCTTACCTGTCTGTCTCTAACCTGTCTGTCTCTAACCTTTCTGTCTGTCTCCAACCTTTCTGTCTCTTACCTGTCTGTCTGTCTCTAACCTGTCTGTCTGTCTCTAACCCGTCTGTCTGTCTCTTACCTGTCTGTCTCTAACCTGTCTGTCTCTTACCTGTCTGTCTGTCTCTAACCTGTCTGTCTCTAACCTTTCTGTCTGTCTCTAACCTGTCTGTCTGTCTCTAACCCGTCTGTCTGTCTCTTACCTGTCTGTCTCTAACCTGTCTGTCTCTAACCTGTCTGTCTCTTACCTGTCTGTCTCTTACCTGTCTGTCTCTAACCTGTCTGTCTCTAACCTGTCTGTCTCTAACCTTTCTGTCTGTCTCTTACCTGTCTGTCTGTCTCTAACCCGTCTGTCTGTCTCTAACCTGTCTGTCTCTAACCCGTCTGTCTGTCTCTAACCTGTCTGTCTCTTACCTGTCTGTCTCTAACCTGTCTGTCTCTAACCTTTCTGTCTGTCTCTTACCTGTCTGTCTGTCTCTAACCTGTCTGTCTGTCTCTAACCTGTCTGTCTCTAACCCGTCTGTCTGTCTCTAACCTGTCTGTCTCTAACCTTTCTGTCTGTCTCTTACCTGTCTGTCTGTCTCTAACCCGTCTGTCTGTCTCTAACCTGTCTGTCTCTAACCCGTCTGTCTGTCTCTAACCTGTCTGTCTCTAACCTGTCTGTCTCTAACCTGTCTGTCTGTCTCTTACCTGTCTGTCTCTTACCTGTCTGTCTGTCTCTAACCTGTCTGTCTGTCTCTTACCTGTCTGTCTGTCTCTAACCTGTCTGTCTGTCTCTTACCTGTCTGTCTGTCTCCAACCTTTCTGTCTGTCTCCAACCTGTCTGTCTGTCTCCAACCTGTCTGTCTGTCTCTAACCTGTCTGTCTCTTACCTGTCTGTCTGTCTCTTACCTGTCTGTCTGTCTCTAACCTTTCTGTCTGTCTCTTACCTGTCTGTCTGTCTCTAACCTGTCTGTCTGTCTCTAACCTGTCTGTCTGTCTCCAACCTGTCTGTCTGTCTCTAACCTGTCTGTCTCTTACCTGTCTGTCTGTCTCTAACCTTTCTGTCTGTCTCTAACCTGTCTGTCTGTCTCTTACCTGTCTGTCTGTCTCTTACCTGTCTGTCTGTCTCCAACCTTTCTGTCTGTCTCCAACCTGTCTGTCTGTCTCTAACCTGTCTGTCTCTTACCTGTCTGTCTGTCTCTAACCTTTCTGTCTGTCTCTAACCTGTCTGTCTGTCTCTAACCTGTCTGTCTGTCTCTTACCTGTCTGTCTGTCTCTAACCTTTCTGTCTGTCTCCAACCTGTCTGTCTGTCTCTAACCTGTCTGTCTCTTACCTGTCTGTCTGTCTCTAACCTTTCTGTCTGTCTCTAACCTGTCTGTCTGTCTCTAACCTGTCTGTCTGTCTCTAACCTGTCTGTCTGTCTCTAACCTGTCTGTCTGTCTCTTACCTGTCTGTCTGTCTCTAACCTGTCTGTCTCTAACCTGTCTGTCTCTTACCTGTCTGTCTGTCTCTAACCTGTCTGTCTGTCTCTAACCTGTCTGTCTGTCTCTAACCTGTCTGTCTGTCTCTTACCTGTCTGTCTGTCTCCAACCTTTCTGTCTGTCTCCAACCTGTCTGTCTTTCTCTTACCTGTCTGTCTCTTACCTGTCTGTCTGTCTCTAACCTTTCTGTCTGTCTCTAACCTGTCTGTCTGTCTCTAACCTGTCTGTCTGTCTCTTACCTTTCTGTCTGTCTCTTACCTGTCTGTCTGTCTCTAACCTGTCTGTCTGTCTCTTACCTGTCTGTCTGTCTCTTACCTGTCTGTCTGTCTCCAACCTTTCTGTCTGTCTCCAACCTGTCTGTCTGTCTCCAACCTGTCTGTCTGTCTCTAACCTGTCTGTCTCTTACCTGTCTGTCTGTCTCTTACCTTTCTGTCTGTCTCTAACCTGTCTGTCTGTCTCTAACCTTTCTGTCTGTCTCTTACCTGTCTGTCTGTCTCTTACCTGTCTGTCTGTCTCTAACCTGTCTGTCTGTCTCTTACCTGTCTGTCTGTCTCTAACCTGTCTGTCTCTAACCTGTCTGTCTCTTACCTGTCTGTCTGTCTCTTACCTGTCTGTCTGTCTCTAACCTTTCTGTCTGTCTCTTACCTGTCTGTCCGTCTCTAACCCGTCTGTCCGTCTCTAACCTGTCTGTCTCTTACCTGTCTGTCTGTCTCTAACCTGTCTGTCCGTCTCTAACCCGTCTGTCCGTCTCTAACCTGTCTGTCTCTTACCTGTCTGTCTGTCTCTAACCTGTCTGTCTGTCTCTTACCTGTCTGTCTGTCTCTAACCTGTCTGTCTGTCTCTTACCTGTCTGTCTGTCTCCAACCTTTCTGTCTGTCTCCAACCTGTCTGTCTGTCTCCAACCTGTCTGTCTGTCTCTAACCTGTCTGTCTCTAACCTGTCTGTCTGTCTCTAACCTTTCTGTCTGTCTCTTACCTGTCTGTCTGTCTCCAACCTGTCTGTCTGTCTCTAACCTGTCTGTCTCTTACCTGTCTGTCTGTCTCTAACCTTTCTGTCTGTCTCTAACCTTTCTGTCTGTCTCTAACCTGTCTGTCTGTCTCTTACCTGTCTGTCTGTCTCTTACCTGTCTGTCTGTCTCCAACCTTTCTGTCTGTCTCCAACCTGTCTGTCTGTCTCTAACCTGTCTGTCTCTTACCTGTCTGTCTGTCTCTAACCTGTCTGTCTGTCTCTTACCTGTCTGTCTGTCTCCAACCTTTCTGTCTGTCTCCAACCTGTCTGTCTGTCTCCAACCTGTCTGTCTGTCTCTAACCTGTCTGTCTCTAACCTGTCTGTCTGTCTCTAACCTTTCTGTCTGTCTCTTACCTGTCTGTCTGTCTCCAACCTTTCTGTCTGTCTCCAACCTGTCTGTCTGTCTCCAACCTGTCTGTCTGTCTCTAACCTGTCTGTCTCTAACCTGTCTGTCTGTCTCTAACCTTTCTGTCTGTCTCTTACCTGTCTGTCTGTCTCCAACCTGTCTGTCTGTCTCTTACCTGTCTGTCTGTCTCTTACCTGTCTGTCTGTCTCCAACCTTTCTGTCTGTCTCCAACCTGTCTGTCTGTCTCTAACCTGTCTGTCTCTTACCTGTCTGTCTGTCTCTAACCTGTCTGTCTGTCTCTTACCTGTCTGTCTGTCTCTAACCTGTCTGTCTGTCTCTTACCTGTCTGTCTGTCTCCAACCTTTCTGTCTGTCTCCAACCTGTCTGTCTGTCTCCAACCTGTCTGTCTGTCTCTAACCTGTCTGTCTCTAACCTGTCTGTCTGTCTCTAACCTTTCTGTCTGTCTCTTACCTGTCTGTCTGTCTCCAACCTGTCTGTCTGTCTCTAACCTGTCTGTCTCTTACCTGTCTGTCTGTCTCTAACCTTTCTGTCTGTCTCTAACCTTTCTGTCTGTCTCTAACCTGTCTGTCTGTCTCTAACCTGTCTGTCTGTCTCTAACCTGTCTGTCTCTTACCTGTCTGTCTGTCTCTAACCTTTCTGTCTGTCTCTAACCTGTCTGTCTGTCTCTAACCTGTCTGTCTGTCTCTTACCTGTCTGTCTGTCTCTTACCTGTCTGTCTGTCTCTAACCTTTCTGTCTGTCTCTAACCTTTCTGTCTGTCTCTTACCTGTCTGTCTGTCTCTTACCTGTCTGTCTGTCTCCAACCTTTCTGTCTGTCTCTAACCTTTCTGTCTGTCTCCAACCTGTCTGTCTGTCTCTAACCTGTCTGTCTCTTACCTGTCTGTCTGTCTCTAACCTTTCTGTCTGTCTCTAACCTGTCTGTCTGTCTCTAACCTGTCTGTCTGTCTCTTACCTGTCTGTCTGTCTCTAACCTGTCTGTCTCTAACCTGTCTGTCTCTTACCTGTCTGTCTGTCTCTAACCTGTCTGTCTGTCTCTAACCTGTCTGTCTGTCTCTAACCTGTCTGTCTGTCTCCAACCTTTCTGTCTGTCTCCAACCTGTCTGTCTTTCTCTTACCTGTCTGTCTCTTACCTGTCTGTCTGTCTCTTAACCTTTCTGTCTGTCTCTAACCTGTCTGTCTGTCTCTAACCTGTCTGTCTGTCTCTTACCTGTCTGTCTGTCTCTTACCTGTCTGTCTGTCTCTAACCTGTCCGTCTCTAACCTGTCTGTCTGTCTCTTACCTTTCTGTCTGTCTCTAACCTGTCTGTCTGTCTCTTACCTTTCTGTCTGTCTCTTACCTGTCTGTCTGTCTCTAACCTGTCTGTCTGTCTCTTACCTGTCTGTCTGTCTCTTACCTGTCTGTCTGTCTCCAACCTTTCTGTCTGTCTCCAACCTGTCTGTCTGTCTCCAACCTGTCTGTCTGTCTCTAACCTGTCTGTCTCTTACCTGTCTGTCTGTCTCTTACCTTTCTGTCTGTCTCTAACCTGTCTGTCTGTCTCTAACCTTTCTGTCTGTCTCTTACCTGTCTGTCTGTCTCTTACCTGTCTGTCTGTCTCTAACCTGTCTGTCTGTCTCTTACCTGTCTGTCTGTCTCTAACCTGTCTGTCTGTCTCTTACCTGTCTGTCTGTCTCTTACCTGTCTGTCTGTCTCTAACCTGTCTGTCTCTAACCTGTCTGTCTCTTACCTGTCTGTCTGTCTCTTACCTGTCTGTCTGTCTCTTACCTGTCTGTCTGTCTCTAACCTTTCTGTCTGTCTCTTACCTGTCTGTCTGTCTCTTACCTGTCTGTCTCTAACCTTTCTGTCTGTCTCCAACCTGTCTGTCTGTCTCTTACCTGTCTGTCTGTCTCTTACCTGTCTGTCTGTCTCTAACCTGTCTGTCTCTAACCTGTCTGTCTCTTACCTGTCTGTCTGTCTCTTACCTGTCTGTCTGTCTCTAACCTTTCTGTCTGTCTCTTACCTGTCTGTCTGTCTCTTACCTGTCTGTCTGTCTCTTACCTGTCTGTCTCTAACCTTTCTGTCTGTCTCTTACCTGTCTGTCTGTCTCTAACCTTTCTGTCTGTCTCTAACCTGTCTGTCTCTAACCTGTCTGTCTGTCTCTTACCTGTCTGTCTGCCAGCCTGGCCATCCATCCAGATAAGATCCAGGTGGCGACGGGTCAGGTGGGTAAGGACCCGTTCATCTGTATCTGGGACACCTACGCCATGCAGACGGTGTCCATCCTGAGGGACGTCCACACCCACGGAGTCGCTTGTCTGGCCTTCGACTCTGACGGACAGGTGAGACCGGGACAGCAGAAAACACGGTGGGCGGAGCTACACCTGGGAAACTAACCGTTTTGTTTCTGTTGCCATAGCGACTGGCCTCGGTCGGCCTGGACGCCAAGAACACGCTGTGCGTTTGGGATTGGAGGAGAGGACGAGTCCTCGCCACGGCGACCGGACACTCGGACAGAGTAAGGCCGCCGATGGGCTCACCTGTGCAGGTATGTGGAGCTCTGCAGCAGCCTCTCACTCTCTGTGTCCTCTCAGATCTTTGACGTCTGCTGGGATCCGTTCCAGGCCAGCCGGCTGGTCAGCTGTGGAGTCAAACACATCAAGGTGAGACCGCCTCCAGTGTCAGGTGACCTGTGATGTCACCTGCTGAGCTCTGTGCGACGGCTTGGTGACGGCTTTGTTCTTCATCTGTTTCTGATTTAGAGACAATAATGGTCCAAACATGAGACAAACTATGACATAAATCTGTGCAAAATTCATGTAAAATGTTTAAAAATAACTCAAAAACTGCCTGAAATTACATAAACTTGCACAAATGAACTTGGAAAAAGTCAAAAAGGACATAAACTTGTCTGCAGTAGTTTAAAAAAACATAA
Source organism: Acanthochromis polyacanthus (assembly GCF_021347895.1). Taxonomy (NCBI): domain Eukaryota; kingdom Metazoa; phylum Chordata; class Actinopteri; family Pomacentridae; genus Acanthochromis; species Acanthochromis polyacanthus. The sequence goes on from NC_067115.1 coordinate 237,485, forward strand.
AAATTTGTCCAAAATGACTTAAAGCTGTGCAAAAAAAGTGCAAAAATTACATTGACAATGGTCTAAAATGGCATAAATCTGTGCAGAATTGTTAAAAAATGATTCTAAATGTTCTAAAACTTGTTAAAAATTAATTTAAGAGTAAAACCAATAAAATAAAACCACCAGAAACAGAGAACAGAGGAGCAGGTAGTTGGAGATCCAGTATGGAGGAACATCTGCAGATGATGAGCAGAGTAGAGAGGATAAATGGAGATAGAAGAACATCTGCAGGATGAGGAGCTTCAGGAGAAACCAGCTGCAGTCTCATTTCTGTCAATTTGGGTCTCGTTTTTGTTGTATTGTGTCTGTCTTTGTTGTATTGTGTCTCGTTTTTGTTGTTTTGTGTCTCGTTTTTGTTTTTCGTGTCTCGTTTTTGTTGTTTCGTGTCTCGTTTTTGTTGTATTGTGTCTGTCTTTGTTGTATTGTGTCTCGTTTTTGTTTTTTCGTGTCTCGTTTTTGTTGTTTCGTGTCTCGTTTTTGTTGTTTCGTGTCTCGTTTTTGTTTTATCGTGTCTCGTTTTTGTTGTTTCGTGTCTCGTTTTTGTTTTTCGTGTCTCGTTTTTGTTTTTCGTGTCTCGTTTTTGTTTTTTCGTGTCTCGTTTTTGTTTTTCGTGTCTCGTTTTTGTTTTTCGTGTCTCGTTTTTGTTTTTTCGTGTCTCGTTTTTGTTGTTTCGTGTCTCGTTTTGTTTTATCGTGTCTCGTTTTTGTTTTTTCGTGTCTCGTTTTTGTTGTTTCGTGTCTCGTTTTTGTTGTTTCGTGTCTCGTTTTTGTTTTATCGTGTCTCGTTTTTGTTTTTTCGTGTCTCGTTTTTGTTTTATCGTGTCTCGTTTTTGTTTTATCGTGTCTCGTTTTTGTTGTTTCGTGTCTCGTTTTGTTTTATCGTGTCTCGTTTTTGTTTTTTCGTGTCTCGTTTTTGTTGTTTCGTGTCTCGTTTTTGTTGTTTCGTGTCTCGTTTTTGTTTTATCGTGTCTCGTTTTTGTTTTTTCGTGTCTCGTTTTTGTTGTTTCGTGTCTCGTTTTGTTGTTTCGTGTCTCGTTTTTGTTTTATCGTGTCTCGTTTTTGTTTTTTCGTGTCTCGTTTTGTTTTTTCGTGTCTCGTTTTGTTTTATCGTGTCTCGTTTTTGTTTTTAGTGTCTCGTTTTTGTTGTTTCGTGTCTCGTTTTTGTTTTTTCGTGTCTCGTTTTGTTGTTTCGTGTCTCGTTTTTGTTGTTTCGTGTCTCGTTTTGTTTTTTCGTGTCTCGTTTTTGTTTATCGTGTCTCGTTTTTGTTTTTCGTGTCTCGTTTTTGTTGTTTCGTGTCTCGTTTTTGTTTTTTCGTGTCTCGTTTTGTTGTTTCGTGTCTCTTTTTTGTTGTTTCGTGTCTCGTTTTTGTTTTTTCGTGTCTCGTTTTTGTTGTTTCGTGTCTCGTTTTTGTTTTTTCGTGTCTCGTTTTTGTTGTTTCGTGTCTCGTTTTTGTTTTTTCGTGTCTCGTTTTTGTTTTATCGTGTCTCGTTTTTGTTTTTTCGTGTCTCGTTTTTGTTGTTTCGTGTCTCGTTTTTGTTTTTTCGTGTCTCGTTTTTGTTGTTTCGTGTCTCTTTTTGTTGTTTCGTGCCTCGTTTTTATTGTTTCGTGCCTCGTTTTGTTGTTTCGTGTCTCGTTTTTGTTGTTTCGTGTCTCGTTTTTGTTTTATCGTGTCTCGTTTTTGTTTTTTCGTGTCTCGTTTTTGTTTTTTCGTGTCTCATTTTTGTTGTTTCGTGTCTCGTTTTTGTTGTTTTGTGTCTTGTGTTTGTTGTTTGTTGCTTACACTTCTCTTGAGGTTCTCAGTCGTCAGGTCCTGGTGATGGCAGGAGCTTCAGGAGAAACTGACTGGAGGTTGAGGAAGATGTTTGTCCTGAAGCTCCTACCATCTCTTCCTAACCGTTAAGTCCAGAGGGTGGAGCTACCTGGTCAGGTGATGCTGTCGTTGTGTTTGTGCAGTTCTGGACTCTGTGTGGAAACGCTCTGACGCCAAAGAGAGGAATCTTCGGGAAGACGGGCGACCTCCAGACCATCCTGTGTGTTTCTGTGGCCAAAGAGGAGCTGACGTACTCCGGAGCTCTGAACGGAGATGTCTACGTCTGGAAAGGAATCACTCTGATCAGGACTGTGCAGGCTGCTCATGGGGTACTGATGCATTGTGGGAGTTGTAGGACTGTTTCATTTTACATAACAGAATGTTTAAACTTCAATTAAAAGAAGTAAAGGATGTAAAATTAATGTATGAAGTGAATGAAGGTAGACACAAGCTTAAAGAAAAAAGCTTTAGAAGGTTCAGTCCTGGACAGCAAAGGAGCATGATGGGAAATGTATTTCCAGGCCGGGATCTTCAGCATGCACGCCTGCGAGGAAGGATTCGCCACCGGAGGACGAGACGGCTGCATCCGACTCTGGGACGTTGACTTCAAACCCATCACCAAGATCGACCTGAGAGAGGCCGAGCAGGGATACAAAGGTAGCGTCACATGACAGAACGAGCAAAGCAAGACACAGAATGACGAAAACGGAACAGACGGCGACAAACAGGAGACACAAACGACAAAAGCAAGACACAAAACGACTAAAACAAGACACAACATGACCAAAACAAGACACAGAATGACGAAAACGAAACAGGCAGTGACAAAAAGGAGACACAAACGACAAAAACAAGACACAAAACGACTAAAACAAGACACAACATGATCAAAACAAGACACAGAATGACGAAAACGAAACAGGCAGTGACAAAAAGGAGACACAAACGACAAAAACCAGACACAAAATTACTAAAATGAGAGACAAAGCAACAAAAATGAGACACAAAACTACTTAAATAAGACACAAACTGACTAAAATGAGACACAAAACAACAAAAACAAGGCAGAAAATGACTAAAATGAGACACACCTGCAACCCCTCAGATGTGTCTCGTTCAGGTGTATCTCCGTGTAGTGGTGCAACGGATCATCGTTGATCGTATGGATCGCTCTCCACGTGGTCCACGGACTGGTTGATGAAAAAAAAGTTGTACGTGATCACGTGGAGAGCGCATGTTTAATCCACACTAGCTGAGTGCAGTGGAAGTCATGGCTAGCAGAGGAGCAGAGGAACTTGAAAAACCTTCTGCGTCATTTAAGTCGCCCGTATGGGAGCATTTTGGTTTCCTGTAAAATACAGTGATGATGGAAGAAAGGTGGTGGACAAAACTATAACGGTGTGTAGGCACTGTGGCAGAGAAAGCCGTATGAGAGGAAACACATCGAGCGTGACCAGCCATATGAAGCGACATCACCTGGATGTGTCAGTGACAGGAGCCAAGATGAAGGCTGCTAAACAACCTGATCACCGCGGCATTTAAACGGCCTCTTGCTGCAGAATCTCACCGGGCTAAAGCTGTTACAGAAGCTGTTGGGGTGTTTACAGCTGCAGACATGAGGCCATATTCTGTGGTGCAAAACACGGGGTTTAACCCTTAGGGCCCTTTATATTTCACCTTAAAAGCTGTTGATTTTGCTTTGCTTGGTATCTTTTTTTCAGCACAACCTCACCTGTGTGATTCTATAATTATTTATACATTTTGATATAATGTATGGACACACTTGACCTAAAATAGCAGAAAAAATACAAAATCCGAGCAGAAAAAAGTTAGATTTTTTTGCTGTGGACACCATAAACATGTGTAATGAATCTTTTCAGAACTTATAATGTAAATATAAATTGTTTGTCATAAAATAATGTACAAATTTAGCAGTTAACACAGTTATATACCACTGTTTGCACTAAAATGCAGGAATTTTTTTAGGTGTTTTTGCACAACTATTTACAAAATCATGAGGAGTCACAATAAAATTTTAAATAAATGAATTTGTACCATTCCAAAAAGCTTTTTCTGTTCACCACAATCTATACAATGACAAAACAATAGAAACAGGCTTTAGGACCATGGGGAGAATCCAGAGTCCTGGTGTTCTCCATTGCTAGAATATGTTTATTATGAATGTTATTATTATTGTTATTGTTGTTGTTATTGTTTTATTATTATTAATCTATTTTTATTATAATTATTGTTATTATTATTGTTTTATTATTATCATTATTATTATTAGTAGTAGTAGTAATATATTACATCTGAAACAAAATCTTCATTTTCTGTGCATCTTTGGTGTCGAGCAGAGAGTGATCTGTGGCCAAAGCCAGTGAAGGACGTGCTGCTCTCCCAAAGAGTTATAACTATCCCCTGACTAAAAAAAAAAGATAGAAAGTTCCAAATCCGCACTTTGGCTATCTCTCCTCTGTGTATTTCTAGAACATTCCACTCTCTTACTATGAACACAGAGACTGGGGGCGTGTCTGTGGGCGTGTCTGTGGGCGTGTCTGTGTAGCCGCTCCCCGTCAGAGCGTCTCTGTCACTCAGCTCCAAGTTTCTCAGTCGCCTTTGGGGAAATCCAGTTTTTACTCCAGAGAACTCCAGGTTTGTGAAAATCTGGTCCACATTTTCCTTCCTACACCAAGCATAACTCCAAAGGTCTGTGTTTCTGCCGGATGCTTTCAGCAGAGAGGACTCTCCGCTGAGTCCAAAGTTCAAAGTTTCGCCGCGCATAAAAGACGCTGGAAATAGCTCCGGTGAAGTTCGGTAAAAAATGTGGCGTTTATTATTGATCATATCTCTGGTTTTACTTGGCCAATCAACATGATTCAAAAACTGGTAGAAAGTTCAAAATCTGCAATTTCAGCACACGATTAAAGAGAGACTCGCCGACGCTTCATTTTCCTGCTTTGTTTTGATTACAGCGGCGCAACAAGAAAACGCTCCAGAGCGTTTTTAGGGTAGCGAGGGTTAAACATGCTGAACATGCTTGAACCACGTTAGATCCCATCATGCACCCACTTCAGTGAGAAGATTGTGTCTTTTTTTTTGCTGATCCAATCTGTGACTTAAAACAGTGATACGATCTGAACCGAGAGTTTTTTGATCCGTTGCGCCCCTATCTCCGTGTGTTTCAGGTCTGTCGATCCGCAGCGTCTGCTGGAAGGCCGACCGTATTCTGGCTGGGACTCAGGACAGCGAGATCTTCGAGGTGATGGTCCGGGACCGGGACAAACCGGTTCTGCTGATGCAGGGTCACAGCGAGGGGGAGCTGTGGGCGCTGGACCTACACCCCAAACAGCCGGTCGCCGTTACCGGGAGCGACGACCGCTCCGTCAGGTCGGTCTGAACCACCAACACCTCACCTGTCTGTCTCACCTGTCTGTGGTCCTCACCTGTCTGTCTCTCCTGTCCCCTCAGGCTGTGGAGTCTACCTGACCACACCCTGCTGGCTCGCTGTAACATGGAGGAGTCGGTCCGAAGTGTTTCCTTCAACAACGATGGCTCTCAGCTGGCTCTGGGCATGAAGGACGGTTCCTTCACAGTGCTGCGAGTCAGGTGACCTTCCTCAGGATGACCAGACAGCTGGTTGGTTCGACCAGAGGACTGGCCTGACAGTAGATCCGTGAGCTGCTAAAGCAGGAGGCTCATTTTCAACAAGCGTTTAAATTATCGGTAAAAACTTCAGTGCATCTGGCCTGTTTTCACCTGTTCATGTGGATTCTAGACACTAACTCTGAGACTAGAAGTCAGCTTCACCTTTAGTTGGGTTAAAACAGCTTCAGGAACATGTTTAACAGGTTGTCAGGAGTTTCCAGAGGTCGAGTCAAAACTTGACGCCTCTGATTAACATAAAGTCAGCAACAAGACACTTCGTCTCTCAAAACCTTACTGCAGCATTGTCAGAAAGATTACAGAGACAAGGACTGGGAAAGTCCTGTGGAACAAACCATTAATGGAGCTCAGACAGACACAAAACGAGACTCAAAACGACCAAAACGAGACACAAAGCCACCAAAACGAGACTCAAACCACCAAAATGAGACACAAAGCCACCAAAACGAGACACAAAGCCACCAAAACGAGACTCAAAACCACCAAAACGAGATAAAAAGCCACCAAAACGAGACTCAAAACCACCAAAACGACAAAAAACGACCAAAACGAGACACAAAACCATCAAAACGAGACACAAAACCACCAAAACAAGACTCAAAACCACCAAAACGAGACACAAAGCCACCAAAACGAGACTCAAAACCACCAAAACGAGATAAAAAGCCACCAAAACGAGACTCAAAACCCCCAAAACGACAAAAAACGACCAAAACGAGACACAAAACCATCAAAACGAGACACAAAACCACCAAAACAAGACTCAAAACCACCAAAACGAGACACAAAATGACACGCAAAACCACCAAAACGAGACACAAAACCACCAAAACGAGACTCAAAACCACCATAATGAGACACAAAACCATCAAAACGAGACACAAAACCACCAAAACAAGACTCAAAACCACCAAAACGAGACACAAAACGACCAAAATGACATGCAAAACCACCAAAACGAGACACAAAACCACCAAAACGAGACACAAAAACCACCAAAACGAGACTCAAAACGACCAAAACGAGACACAAAGCCACCAAAACGAGACTCAAAACCACCAAAATGAGACACAAAGCCACCAAAACGAGACACAAAGCCACCAAAACGAGACACAAAGCCACCAAAACGAGACTCAAAACCACCAAAACGACAAAAAACGACCAAAACGAGACACAAAACCATCAAAACGAGACACAAAACCACCAAAACAAGACTCAAAACCACCAAAACGAGACACAAAACGACCAAAATGACACGCAAAACCACCAAAACGAGACGCAAAACCACCAAAACGAGACACAAAACCACCGAAACGAGACTCAAAACCACCATAATGAGACACAAAACCATCAAAACGAGACACAAAACCACCAAAACAAGACTCAAAACCACCAAAACGAGACACAAAACGACCAAAATGACATGCAAAACCACCAAAACGAGACACAAAACCACCAAAACGAGACACAAAACCACCAAAATGACACGCAAAACCACCAAAACGAGACTCAAAATGACCAAAACGAGACACAAAGCCACCAAAACGAGACTCAAAACCACCAAAATGAGACACAAAGCCACCAAAACGAGACACAAAGCCACCAAAACGAGACTCAAAACCACCAAAACGAGATAAAAAGCCACCAAAACGAGACTCAAAACCACCAAAACGACAAAAAACGACCAAAACGAGACACAAAACCATCAAAACGAGACACAAAACCACCAAAACAAGACTCAAAACCACCAAAACGAGACACAAAACGACCAAAATGACACGCAAAACCACCAAAACGAGACACAAAACCACCAAAACGAGACTCAAAACCACCATAATGAGACACAAAACCATCAAAACGAGACACAAAACCACCAAAACAAAACTCAAAACCACCAAAACGAGACACAAAACGACCAAAATGACATGCAAAACCACCAAAACGAGACACAAAACCACCAAAACGAGACACAAAACCACCAAAACGAGACTCAAAGCCACCAAAACCAGACACAAAGCCTCCAAAATGACAAGCAAAATGGCAAAAATGAAACACAAAACGGCCAAAAACTAGACACAAAACAACCAAAGCGACCAATGAGTAGCGAGGAAAAGTCTGGAGAGGAAACATGGAGATAGAAAACATCTACAGGATGAGGAGATGGGAGAAGCTTCTAGAAAGATTATTCTATGATTACAAGGACCTGGATGACAGAGAACCTCCGCAGACATATGGCGAGGCGTATAAATGTTACATTAAATGTTCTCGGGTTCTGAGGAACTCCAACGACCAGTCCATCATTTCCAGATTTACCCTGTAGATGCTCTCAGTACCTGGAGGTAATCGATCTTCTCTGCAGGGACATGACGGAGGTCGTCCACATCAAGGACAGGAAGGAGGTGATCCACGAGCTGAAGTTCTCTCCGGACGGTTCCTACCTGGCAGTGGGATCTAACGACGGGCTGGTGGATGTCTACGCCGTGGCTCAGCGCTACAAGAAGGTGGGGGAGTGCAGTCGCTCTGCCTCCTTCATCACTCACCTGGACTGGTCCGTCGACAGCCGCTTCCTGCAGACCAACGATGGAGCCGGAGAAAGACTCTTCTACCGGATGCCAGGTACCGGGCAGAGGGTGCACCTGTCTGCACCTGGGACTAGACTTTAGACTAGTCCTTTGACTGACCTGTACAGACTAGAGACCAGACCTGAAACTTGTTACCTGTCTAGAATGGGGACTTGACCTGGGACAAGATTTGGAGCTTACCTGCCTTTAGTGAAGACTTATCCATCCATCCATCCATTCTCTATACACCGCTTTATCCTCACTAGGGTCATGGGGGGTGCTGGAGTCTATCCCAGCTGACTCGGTGAAGGCAGGGGACACCCTGGACAGGTCACCAGTCTGTCACAGGGCTACATATACAGACACACAATCACACTCACACCTACGGACAATTTAGAGTAACCAATTAACCTCAGCATGTTTTTGGACTGTGGGAGGAAGCCGGAGTACCCGGAGAAAACCCACGCATGCACAGGGAGAACATGCAAACTCCATGCAGAAAGATCCCAGGCCCAGGCCGGGATTTGAACCGGGGATCTTCTTGCTGCAAGGCGAAAGTGCTAACCACTACTCCACTGTGCAGCGACTTGGGACTTATCCATACAGAATTACAACTGGACTTGTTACCTGTCTAGTCTTCATACTCAGCTGTCTAGTTATGGAACTCACCTGTCAAGCAGTGGAACTTACCTGCCTTCTTGGTGTTTGTGCAGCGGGGAAGCTGGTTCCCAAGGAGGAGGCGAAGGGGATCCACTGGATGACCTGGACAGGTGTTGTCGGGCCGGGAGGTGAACGGCATCTGGCCCAAATACTCGACCGTCACCTCAGTAAACTCGGTGGACGCCAACTACAGCAGCGCCGTGCTGGTGACTGGAGACGACCTCGGCCTCGTCAAACTGTTCAGGTTCCCCTGCTTGAAGAAAGGTCAGTGGTCCAGAACATTCTTAGTACTGCAAGAACTCATCTGAAGAACCAGGGCCTGAGTTTAGCTCAGATTTCTTTGAGCTTTAGGACAGCTTTAGCTCCTTCCGGGTGTTGGAACAGATTGATTTCCCCCTGAGGAACCAGATGATCCTGACTTGTCTTCTAACGGCTGCTGATGATCGTCTTCCTCCAACAGGAGCCAAATTTAAGAAGTACATCGGCCACTCCGCCCACGTGACCAACGTTCGCTGGTCCAATGATCTGCAGTGGGTCGTCAGCACCGGCGGCGCCGACCACGCTGTCTTCCAGTGGAGGTTCCTGCCTGAAGGAGTCATGAACGGAGTCCTGGAACCGCTTCTCCAAGGTAACGTAGAGGTCTACCACTGAACCACAGACAAGTTCCTACTGGTCCATGGTGTGATCTTTAAATCTCCAGGTGTTAATCCAGACACTCAGTGAGATGTTCTGTTTAGTTTATCTTCTGAATCTCTTCTTAAACCTCCGTTTGTCACTCAGTGAGATATTCTGTTTGTCCAGAGGGTTATGCCGACTCCAACAGTGGCGAGTCGGACTCGGACGTGTCGGACGTCCCAGAGCTGGATTCGGACATCGAGCAGGAAGCTCAGACCAGCTACGAGCGCCAGGTGACCAGGAAACAGACACCGTCACCAGATTACCTGTCTTACCCGCTGTCTGACTCACCTGTGTCTGTCTGCAGGTGTACAAGGAGGACCTGCCGCAGCTCAGGAAGAAGTTGATTGGCTCCCTGAAGCGGCAAAAAGCTCCCGATGAAGGCCTCCGTCTGCAGTTTGTTCATGGGTAAAAACCAAACCCTAAACACTAACACTGATCACTTTCATCTCTTCTTTGGTTTGGTTTTTGGCCTTGGTCTCTTTTTTGTCATTTTGCGTCTTGTTATTGACGTTTTGTCTTGTTTTTCATTGTTTTGTGTCTTTACTTATCGTTTATCCATTTTTGCCACGTGTAACTTTTTTGTCTTTTTTTTCTGTTTTGTTTCATATCGTTTTTCTCATTTTTGTCATTTTGTTTAATTTTTGTGATAGTTTGTCGTTTTTTTGTTTTGCATCTCGTTTTGTTTTATTTCGTGTCGTTTGTCACATTTTGTTGTTTGTGTTTAATTTTTGTAGTAGTTTGTCTTGTTTTTGTTGTTTCTTGTCTTTTTTAAAGTAGATCGTATATACTTCAGTTCTAGGTGACTAAATGTGTTCCTTTGTAGACTCTCTGTGAACTGGAAGTTGTAATGAGGAAATGATAAACTGAGGATGAAGGTTGCTGTTATTTTTCTTTATAAATTTCAGGTTGTTCATAAAGTTGAGTGAAAAGATAATTCCTTTAATGTATTTTTTTACACTAAAACAAAGGAACCATTGGGAGTTGTGGTTATTTATTGGTTATTATGCTGCGGTTTTACTGGTCCTCTGGAGATTAAACTGGGATGTTTGAACCCTGTTTGACCAAGCTCATTCTCGTGTCCACCTGTGTTTTCCAGGTACCGGGGCTTCGACTGCCGTAACAACCTGTTCTACAGTCAGACAGGTGAGGTGGTGTACCACGTTGCCGCCGTTCGCCGTCGTCTACAACCGGCTGCAGCACAGTCAGAGGTTTTACCTCGGCCACGACGACGACATCCTCAGCCTCGCCGTCCATCCACTCAAAGATTACGTGGCCTCCGCTCAGGTACGGTCGGCCAATCAGAGCGCGGCACACTAGTGACGGGTTGCCTGAGAGCGTTTCTGATTGGCTGCTCTGTGTTCAGGTGGGCAGAGACCCGGCCATTCACGTCTGGGACATGCAGACCCTGAAGTGTCTGTCGCTGCTCAAAGGACACCACAGCAGAGGGGTCTGTTCTCTGGAGTTTACAGGTACCCAAGTCACCATTGGTTATCCCCAAATCTTCACCTTATATCCTTTAAAACAACATTAGTTATCCCTAAGTCCTCACCTGATATCCTTTAGAACAACATTGGTTATCCGTAAATCCTCACCTGTAATCCCTAAAACATTGGTTATCCCAGAATCACTCGTTTGTATTCATCACCAGTAATCCTTAAATTGTCCTTTTTAGCCTCTAAAGCACCATTTGTTATCCTCTGTCATCACTTGTACACCTTAGATCAGCTTTTGTCTGTGACTCACTCATGTATTTTCATAGATCACTGTTTGTTGTCCCTAAATTATGACCATTAATCATTAAATTGGCATTTGTTCTGTCAGAATCACCATATGTCAATCAAGCAGGCGCCATTTGTTATCACTAAATCTCTGAGAGGAAACCATAAGTCATCATCTGTAATCCTTACGTCACCGTTTGTTATCCTTAACTAGTCCTTCTAAACCGTTAACCATCTTTGGTAGACCTCGTTTGTGGACTCACCAGATCACCGTTTATTATCCTTAACCCTCCTCCTGTATCTGTGTTCTTAAGCGGATGGCAAGAATTTGATCTCGGTGGGAATCGATGAATTTCACTCCATCATCATCTGGGACTGGAAGAAAGGAGAGAGACTAGCCAAGGCCAGGTACGTACACCTGGATACACAGATGATAGCAACATCTAAACATGATCCATCAGTCAGAAGGTTCTTCCTTCTGTGTTCAGGGGTCATAAGGAGAAGATCTTCGTGGTGAAGAGTAACCCCTTCAGGATGGACAAACTGGTGACTGTGGGATGAAACACATCAAGTTCTGGCAGCACTCAGGTACACCCTCATTCCTGTTTACCTGAAACACACCTGATGGACAAGTGACTTGCAGTGGAACTGATCTTAGGTCAATGTTTGATTGATTTTTTTCTTTTTCTGATCACAAGAAAATTATTCTGAAGTGAAAAAAACGCGAAATACTTTTGTGTTTTCCTCTGAGTTTAGCTAGCAACGGGCACCATGACAAAGCCTTCTGTGGAGGTTAATGACCTGAGATGTTCCACCTTTTAATTGTAAGAGCTTCAGTAGAAACCAACTGGACTTCTCTGGAAGATGTTTGTTGAAACGTCTTCCAGAGAAGTCCAGTTGGTTTCTTCTGAAGCTCCTACGATCAACAGGACCTGGATGAGTTTAGCAGCAATGGGCACAATGACAAAGACTCACGTGGAGGTTGATGACCTCCAACCAGAGCTCAGGTGTTTAAAACATCATTATTAGCACTATATCAATCAAGATCTGCTTCTTGAATAAGAAATGTAACTAAATGTCGGAGCAGATTTCCTGTTGGCTGATCAGGTCATGTGCGGTCTCGTCCTGCAGGGGGCGGTCTGACGTTCAAACGGGGGATTTTCGGGAACCTGGGGAAGCAGGAGACGATGATGTCGGCATGTTACGGCAGATCGGAGGACCTGGTGTTCTCCGGTGCCACCAATGGAGACGTTTACATTTGGAGAGACACGACGCTCATCAAGACCATCAAGGCCCACGATGGGCCGGTGTTCGCCATGTGCTCCCTGGACAAGGTGACCTGTTCATCATTTTACAAGAATAAAATGTATTTAGGAGGTTGTTCTAATGTTAGATTCTTTATAGATCAGTTACAATACACAAGTTCATTCCTCACTTTGATTTAAAAGAGCTAAATATGAGATTAAGTTGTAAAATCACAAGAAAAATTATGTTTTGGGGTAAAATATTACGGTCAGAAACACCAACATCTAGACCCGAGCCAGGTGCAAACAAGGTTCCTGCGTCATTGATGAAGTTTTTTTTCCTCCTTGTGCTGCGTTGACTGTCCAGGGCTTCGTGACGGGGGGGAAGGACGGGATCGTGGAGCTGTGGGACGACATGTTCGAGAGATGTCTGAAGACGTACGCCATCAAAAGAGCCGCCCTGTCTCCGTCCTCTAAAGGTCACTTCCTGCTTTGTGTTCGCTCAGACTTTACGTTTCCTTCGCCGCCTGGTGTCTGATTGGTCTGTTTGTGTCAGGTCTGCTGCTGGAGGACAACCCGTCCATCAGAGCCATCACTCTAGGACACGGCCACATCCTGCTCGGAACCAAGAACGGAGAATCCTCGAGATCGATAAGAGTGGTCCGATGACGCTGCTGGTTCAGGTCAGAGGTCCATCAGAGAACATTCAAGCCTACAATTAAAAGGTGGAACATCTCAGGTCATTAACTACCACAGAAAGTCTTTGTGATGGTCCCCGTTGCTAGTTAAACTCCCACAAAGCTATCTGCTGCTTGTAGTCACCATATTCCGGCATCCCTACTGCCAACTATCTGCACAGTCCTGAGTCCCAGACCAACAGGTGTGTAGAAGTGTTCACCTGCAGGTAAACGTTGACCTGTGTGTGCTGTGTTCAGGGTCACATGGAGGGTGAGTGTGGGGTTTGGCAGCTCACCCTCTGTCTGCCCGTCTGCGCCACCGTCGAGTGACGACAAAACTCTGAAGATCTGGGAGCTGTCGGCCAATCACCGCATGGTCGCCGTCCGCAAGCTCAAGAAAGGTGAGATGAGCTGATAAAACCCCTTTATATACTTACACACCTGTGCGTTACCTACACTACCTGTGTGTTACCTACACTACCTGTGCGTTACCTGTGCGTTACCTGTGCGTTACCTGTGCGTTACCTGTTGTTTACCTGTGTGTTACCTGTGTGTTACCTGTGTGTTACCTACACTACCTGTGTGTTACCTACACTACCTGTGCGTTACCTGTGCGTTACCTGTGCGTTACCTGTGCGTTACCTGTGTGTTACCTGTGTGTTACCTACACTACCTGTGTGCTGCCTATCAGGTGGCGGTGCTGCGCCTTCTCTCCAGGATGGTAAAGCTCTTGGCAGTTGGTCTGAACGATGGCAGCTTCTTAGTGGTTAACGCTGACACGCTGGAGGACATGGTGACCTTCCACCACCGCAGAGAGCTCATCTCAGACATTCGCTTCTCCCAAGGTACCTGAACTCAACACACAGACGGGTGCAGCGCATGGTGGCCGTGACTGGCATGGTTGTTGATTGGTCAGGTGCTTGTTTCAGATGCAGGGAAGTACCTGGCCGTGGCCCTCACATGACTCCTTTGTAGACATCTACAACGTCCTGACCAGTAAGAGAGTCGGCATCTGTAAAGGAGCTGGGAGCTGCATCACCCACGTCGACTGGGACTCCAGAGGGTGAACACTCACCTGAACTCACTGAAATCTAAAGTTGACTTGGATATGAAGCATTTGGCCTTAACTGTCTGCAATAAGTACGAACATGTGCTTCCCTGGAAAAGGTGCAGCTCACCTTGTTCATCATTTTACAAGAATAAAATGTATTTAGGAGGTAGTTAGATTCTGTAAATTTCAGTTACAGTACACAAGTTCATTCCTCACTTTGATTTACAAGATCTAAAAGATTAGTTTAGAAATATATGAACACCAAACTTCAATGAACATCTAGACCCTCTATGAACACCTAGACCTCTATGAACATTCTAGACCTCTATGAAACACGTAGACCTCTATGAACATCCAGACCTCTGATGAACACGTAGACCTCTATGAACCATCCAGACCTCTATGAACACCCAGACCTCTATGACACCCAGCCTCAGAACCATCTATGAACATCCAGAACCTCTATGAACACGTAGACCTCTATGAACACCTAGACCTCTATGAACACCTAGACCTCTATGAACACCCAGACCTCTATGAACATCCAGACCTCTATGAACACGTAGACCTCTATGAACACCCAGACCTCTATGAACATCCAGACCTCTATGAACACGTAGACCTCTATGAACACCTAGACCTCTATGAACATCCAGACCTCTATGAACACCTAGACCTCTATGGACACGTAGACCTCTATGAACACCTAGACCTCTATGAACATCCAGACCTCTATGAACACGTAGACCTCTATGAACACGTAGACCTCTATGAACATCCAGACCTCTATGAACACGTAGACCTCTATGAACACCTAGACCTCTATGAACACCTAGACCTCTATGAACACCTAGACCTCTATGAACACCTAGACCTCTATGAACACCCAGACCTCTATGAACATCCAGACCTCTATGAACATCCAGACCTCTATGAACACCCAGACCTCTATGAACACCCAGACCTCTATGAACATCCAGACCTCTATGAACACGTAGACCTCTATGAACACCTAGACCTCTATGAACACCTAGACCTCTATGAACACCCAGACCTCTATGAACACCCAGACCTCTATGAACATCCAGACCTCTATGAACACGTAGACCTCTATGAACACCTAGACCTCTATGAACACCTAGACCTCTATGAACACCCAGACCTCTATGAACATCCAGACCTCTATGAACACGTAGACCTCTATGAACACCTAGACCTCTATGAACATCCAGACCTCTATGAACACGTAGACCTCTATGAACATCCAGACCTCTATGAACACCCAGACCTCTATGAACACCCAGACCTCTATGAACATCCAGACCTCTATGAACACGTAGACCTCTATGAACACCTAGACCTCTATGAACATCTAGACCTCTATGAACACGTAGACCTCTATGAACATCCAGACCTCTATGAACACGTAGACCTCTATGAACATCTAGACCTCTATGAACACGTAGACCTCTATGAACATCCAGACCTCTATGAACACCCAGACCTCTATGAACACCCAGACCTCTATGAACATCCAGACCTCTATGAACACGTAGACCTCTATGAACACCTAGACCTCTATGAACACGTAGACCTCTATGAACACCTAGACCTCTATGAACACCTAGACCTCTATGAACACCCAGACCTCTATGAACATCCAGACCTCTATGAACACGTAGACCTCTATGAACAGTTAGACCTCTATGAACACCTAGACCTCTATGAACACCCAGACCTCTATGAACACGTAGACCTCTATGAACATCCAGACCTCTATGAACACCTAGACCTCTATGAACACCTAGACCTCTATGAACACCTAGACCTCTATGGACACCTAGACCTCTATGAACACCTAGACCTCTATGAACACCTAGACCTCTATGGACACCTAGACCTCTATGAACACCTAGACCTCTATGAACACCTAGACCTCTATGAACACCTAGACCTCTATGGACACCTAGACCTCTATGAACACCTAGACCTCTATGAACATCTAGACCTCATGTCCTATGAACCTTAGCATGTTAGCGTGTTTAGAAATAAATGGTAAATAATTTTGTGTGAAATGGTAGCATCTTTTGCTGAAATTATCTGAGCCAACAACATCATACATAACATACCTTTATATTACAGGTGAAATTTTAGCCAGTCATGCTATCATGTTTGCTAAACTGTTAGTAAGCTGAAAGGCTAAATATGACATCTAGTCAAAACAAATCAAAATAAGTATCTGGCATGTAGCATGATCAGCATGCTAACGTTAGTTTAGTTTTAGTCTTAGTTTTATCCAGTCTACGCCTCCAGACTCTTCCTTCTGTTTGCTGTACAGGTAAACTGCTGCAGGTGAATACTGGGGCTAAGGAGCAGCTGTTCTTTGAAGCTCCGCGGGGACGCAAACAGAACATCAGCATGGCGGAGGTCAGAAACACTCTGAAAGTTGTCAGTTTGAGTTCTTTTATGTAAACATGTCTGAATCATCATGGTGTTTCTGTGTTTAGTTTGAAAAGCTGGACTGGGCCAGCTGGACGTCTGTTCTGGGTCCGACCTGCGAAGGAATATGGCCGACACTCAGCTTCGTCAACGCCGCCTCGCTCACCAAAGATCGCAAACTGCTCGCCACCGGAGACGACTTCGGCTTCCTAAAGCTGTTCAGCTTCCCGTCCAGGGTGAGACCGGACAGAGTTGCGACTGAAATGTGTTCAAATCCCTTTTTAGTTTCTCGTTCTGACTCTTTTCTGTTTAAACTCAGGGCCAGTTCGCCAAATTTAAGAAGTATGTGGGTCACAGCACCAATGTGACCAATGTCCGCTGGTCCAATGACGACTCCATGCTGCTGTCGGTGGGCGGAGCTGACACGGCGCTGATGATCTGGACCAGAGAAGCACCAGGCCACAAAGAAAGCAAAGCTGTGGACAGTGAGGAGTCAGACGACGACACCGAGGAGGATGGAGGTAACACCCTCCAATCAGCAAGTGTAGACCAGAGGGGGATGTAAACTAGTAGAGCAACTAGTTGCATAGGCCTGAGGACTAGTTGTAGAGATCTGAGGACTAGTTGTAGAGGTCTGAGGACTAGTTGTAGAGGTCTGAGGACTAGTTGTAGAGATCTGAGGACTAGTTGTAGAGGTCTGAGGACTAGTTGTAGAGATCTGAGGACTAGTTGTAGAGGTCTGAGGACTAGTTGTAGAGATCTGAGGACTAGTTGCATAGGCCTGAGGACTAGTTGCATAGGCCTGAGGACTAGTTGTAGAGATCTGAGGACTAGTTGTAGAGGTCTGAGGACTAGTTGTAGAGATCTGAGGACTAGTTGTAGAGGTCTGAGGACTAGTTGTAGAGATCTGAGGACTAGTTGCATAGGCCTGAGGACTAGTTGCATAGGCCTGAGGACTAGTTGTAGAGGTCTGAGGACTAGTTGTAGAGATCTGAGGACTAATTGCATAGGCCTGAGGACTAGTTGTAGCGGTCTGAGGACGAGTAGTGGTCTGGATTCAGGATGATTTGTGACTTGCTGCGTTTTCAGGGTACGACAGTGACGTCGCTCGGGAGAAGGCGGTGGACTACGTCACCAAGATCTATTCAGCCAGCATCAGGAACATGTCAGGAACCAAACCTCACCAGCAGCACAAAGAGCTTCCTGTGGAGGAGAGGTACCGTGGAGTCAATATTTCACTTACGTGAGCTCAGACACAGTTCGTCTATAATGTTGGTCATCCTGTTCAGGCCTCCTGTGAGCCGAGCTGCACCGCTGCCCGACAAACTACTGAAGAACAACGTGACCAAGAAGAAGAAGGTGGTGGAGGTCAGTACAAGACATCCGGTTAGCATCAGTCTGTCGACGTCAGACTTCTGATGACTGTCAAACTGTTGGTGTTTGCTGTCAGGAGCTGGTGTTGGAGCACGTCTTCGGCTACCGAGGCTTTGACTGTCGCAACAACCTGCATTACCTCAATGATGGCGCTGACATAATCTTCCACACCCTTTATGACTCCATGTTAGCTTTAGCTCACTAGCACACAAAAGCTTGTTTAGCATATTAGCAACACCAAATTAAAGCATCAAATTAAGTGATCTGAATCACTGGAATGTAAAAGTAATTACTGCCAGTTTAATCGACTATATCTGAAAACGTTAGCTTAATTAGCTCGCCAGCTAACATGTTTAGCTTAGCACATAAGAGAAAATTTTACAACAGTGCTAACATAATATGTAATGATTGTTGCAGTGGGTAAGTTAGCCTACTTAGCTTACTAACTAACAAACGTATAAAGTGTTTCACTAATTTCTCTGATTGCTACAGGTTTAAAAAGTATTAGCAGAAAGTTAGCTTATAAAGCTAGCATGTCTTTGACTTGTTACACTTTGGAGAAATGACTTACAAGCAACGCTAATGTAAACTGTATTAGCTGCTGCCAGTGGTGAAAGGCTAATATCTAGATAGCATTAGCTTAATTAACTCACTGGCTAACATGTTTAGTTAGCTTAAAATATTTACAACAGTGCTAACATAAAAATGTAATGATTGCTGTCACTTTAAATGGCTTATATTGGATACGTTTAGCCTAATTAGCTTGCTAGCTAACAAACATGTAAGTGTTGTCACTAATTTCTCTGATTGCTGCAGGTTTAAAAAAGTTAGCGAAAACGTTAGCTTAATAAGCTCACTAGCTAGCATGGCCTTGACTTGTTAGCACTTTGGAGAAATGACTTACAGCAATGCTAATGTAAACTGTTTACTGCTGCCAGTGTAAAGCTTAATCTGATAGCATAAGCTTAATTTACTCGCTGGCTAACATGTTTAGCTTAGCTTAAATATTTACAACAATGCTAACATAAAATGTAATGATTGCTGCCAGTTTAATGGCTTTATATTGGGTACGTTTAGCCTAATAGCTTGCTAGCTAAAACAAATGTGTACTAAGTTAGCACCAACAGAGAAATTAGTGACAACATAGCATTTAATGTTGTCACTAATTTCTCTGATTGTTGCAAATTTAGAAAGTTTTTATCAGAAAATGTTAGCTAATTACCTAGCATGGCTTTGACTTGTTAGCACTTTGGAGAAATTACTTACAGCAATGCTAATGTAAACTGTATTAGCTGCTGCAAGTGTGAAAGGCTAATATCTGATAATGTTAGCTTAATTATGTTTTTTATTCAATAAATTATTTTTTAGTTTGTTTAGTATTTTCTAAAGAGTCAATAATCTGTGAATTCTAAATTAAATTAATTCTCATTGCATTAATACATATGGTAGTACAATAAGTTCACAGCCAGAGTGTATTCTTCATAGTAATACATGCATAGTATTACATGCAGTAGTACAATGAGCTGACATTCAGAGTGTTGTTAGTTTCCGGGTCGTTTGGTTCTCCTCTGACCGACTCCCGCTGCCTCCGGATGGCATGCTGCTGGTGTCGGAGAAGCCGGAGACGGAGGCGGTGGTGAGGAGAAGCTGTCGGCGCTCCACTTCCATGTGGGAGGACCTGGAGTTGACCACGCAGAACCAAAGCTCAGTGTCTGTTCGACGCCAACAAGGCCGAGCTGTTCACTCAGAGCTGCGCCGACCTGGACAAGTGGCTGGGCAGCCTGGAGGGCCAGATCCAGTCCGACGACTACGGGAAAGACTTGACGTCCGTCAACATCCTGCTGAAGAAGCAGCAGGTCGTCGGTCCCCAGTCTCCAGATACTTCACAGAAACAGTCCGACTACTTTCGGACGTGAAAGTACTTTTATTCTGGATACTTAAAGTATTCTTTTACTGATACTGAGAAGCTAAGACAGATCTGGGTTGTGTAGTTGCCAGCCGTTTGAGGTTGTAAGTAAGTATTAGAGGGTAAATGTGGTGCTACAGGGTAAATGTAGTACTAGAGGGTAAATGTAGTACTAGAGGTAATAGTATTAGAGGTAAATGTGGTACTAGAGGGTAAATGTAATCTGTCTCTGAATACTTGAAGCATCTTTTGCTGATACTGAGAAGCTACCACAGATCTGGGTTCTAGTAGTACCAGCGGTCTGAGGTTGTCCTGTAGTAACGTGAGTCGTTCTCCCTGCAGATGCTGGAGAACCAGGTGGAGGTGCGTCAGAGGGAGTTGGGAGCTGCAGAGCCAGGTGAAGGCTCTGGGTCAGGAGGTGAAGGACACCGACGAGGTGGGACGGTCGGAGGCAGGTGGTGGAGAGGAAGTTCCAAGAGCTGCTGGAGCCGCTGAGATGCCGCCGGAACTTTCTGTGGCGTCCCGAGAAGTTCACCAGTTCAACCGCGACGTCGAGGATGAGATCGTACGTAGAACTGACCGGAACCGATCCGACCCTCAGAACCTCCCTGTAACCTCTCTGTTTCTGTCTTTCAGCTGTGGGTTCAGGAGAGGATGGCCGTGGCCACCTCCACCGACCACGACACAACCTGCAGACTGTCCAGCTGCTCATCAAAAAGAACCAGGTGAGAGAACGTCAAACTTTTTAGCTTCAGAAGTTTCAGTTTTCCTGCTAGCATTCTGACGTTCCTTGTGTCTCTGTGTTCCTCCTCAGACGCTGCAGAAGGAGATCCAGGGCCACCAGCCTCGCATCGACGACATCCTGGAGCGCAGCCAGAGCCTCCTGCGGGACGAGTCCTCCAACGCGACGGCATCCGGCAGCGCCTGGCTGACCTGCAGCGGCTGTGGAGGCAGCTGATGGAGGAGGCGGAGCGTTGGCACGGCCGGCTGGAGGAGGCCCACAAGGCCCAGCAGTACTACTTCGATGCCGCTGAGCCGAGCTGGATGAGCGAGCAGGAGCTCTACATGATGTCGGAGGAGAAGGCGAAAGACGAGCAGAGCGCCGTCACCATGCTGAAGAAGCACCAGATCGTGGAGCAGGCGGTGGAGGACTACGCCGAGACCGTCCACTCGCTGTCCACAGACCAGCAGAGGACTGGTGGCCGACGGACACCCGGAGAGGTGCTCACACTCACCTGCATCACTGTACACTCCTGCAGCACAGGTCACCTGTAGAGCACACCTGAAATACGTCAATCTCATTAGACTAACACATTCAGTTAAACACAGATATTCCAGCAAACTCATCACCTTCTGAAGCTCTCGGTTTCTGGGTGTTTCTGCTTCATCTTTCCTCACTGTGGCTCAGTTTTCCTGGAGCACGAGCAAATTAAAAACGAGCTGATTTCCTCTGACTTCAGACTGAAAAATGAACCACAGTGAGGAAAACTACCAACAAACAAACTACCCGGTGTTCAGAGGAACAGAAGGAAGCAGAAACCGCTGGTACTGATCTGGTCTGCTTAGGGTGCTAACTGTGGAGGGACCAGTTCTCCCAGTACAACCAGTAACAGCAGCTCTGTGTTCAGTGGGGGAGCGACTCGTAGCATCAGACGGCACAGTCTCAAGTGGACAACACTGTAACGCGGGCCTGAAGGACCTGTCAGAGGAGAGAGGCGGGGCAAACTAGATGAGAGGCTCCGCCTCTTTCAGCTCAACCGAGAAGGTCGAACGACCTCGAGCAGTGGATCGCTGAGCGGGAGGTGGTGGCCGGATCCGCCCATGAACTGGGACAGGACTACGAACAGCGACGCGGCGTACAGACTAAGACTACTAGTTACTATACTACTACCTACTAGATACTAGTACTTTACTACTACTAAGTAGTACTCACTTATTACTACTCCTGCCACCTACTCACTCGCTATAGTATTACTGAGTTTACCAGGATGTCCTGCATGTTAAAGCAGAGAGCTGCTGGAGTTTTAGCAGCAACGGGCACCATGACAAAGACTAATGAGGAGGTTAATGACTACCGGGTACTACAGTCAGTTCTACATGTTCCTGTTCTGTGTGCCGTCCCGTGTTCTGACCTCTGATGTTCGTTCGGCTCTCAGATGCTGCAGGAGCGTTTCCGTGAGTTCGCCCGTGACACCGGGAACATCGGACAGGAGCGTGTGGACGCCGTCAACCGCCTGGCGGACGAGCTAATCAACGCTGGTCACGGCGACGCCGCCACGGTGGCGGAGTGGAAGGACGGTCTGAACGAGGCCTGGGCCGACCTGCTGGAGCTCATCGACACCCGGACGCAGATCCTCGCCGCCTCCTTTGAGCTCCACAAGTTCTACCATGACGCCAAGGAGATCCTGGGGCGCATCGTGGACAAGCAGAAGAAGCTGCCGGAGGAAGTGGGCCGAGACCAGAACACGGTGGAGACACTGCAGAGGATGCACACCACCTTCGAACACGACATCCAGGCCCTGGGGACACAGGTGAGTCCGCCTTAAGGAGAACGTTCTGATTGGTCGCTGAGGATCAGGTCTTTAAGAACAGGACCGACCGGCCTCCTGAGGGACAGTCAGTACTCTGATCCATCAATCAGCATCATGTGACCAGAGAACATCAGATGTTTTCATGCTAACGTGCTTTAACCTTCATCCTTTATTATTATTATTATGAGTTTATTTAAGAAGGGACCATTTACAATATTAAACATAAATGTTTCCATTTGATGCATTGTACCAGAGATAGCTTTAAGCTAATTTTCATCTGCAGTCCCCCAGCAAGTCACAATAAAAACATCACAACATTATGTTATAAAAAAGTACATGACCAGTCAAACAAAATATTACACACACACACACACACACACACACACACACACACACACTTAAAAGCACAGACACTCACAAAAATGCCAATTAAAAGAACATTGCTAGACTAAAATACATGACAGTGAATCAAAACATTATACACACACACACACTCTTAAAAGTCGACATGTACACACACTCACACATACATGACAATTAAAAAGACATGGCATCCTGGCAGGTGAGGCAGCTGCAGGAGGACGCGGTGCGCCTGCAGTCGGCGTACGCAGGAGACAAAGCCGACGACATCCAGCGCAGGGAGAGCGAAGTGCTGGAGGCCTGGAGGAGCCTGCTGGAGGCCAGCGACGGACGCCGACTCCGCCTCCTCGACACCGGCGACAAGTTCCGCTTCTTCAGCATGGTGAGAGACCTGCTGCTGTGGATGGATGACGTGATCCGGCTCATCGAGGCGCAGGAGAAACCCAGGTAGGCTTCGGTCCGCAGAAGGTGATGCTGCCGCCGCCAATCGTAACTGACAAAAGCTGTTGGTGTTTTCAGAGACGTGTCTTCAGTAGAGCTGCTGATGAACAACCATCAGGGCATCAAGGCCGAGATCGACGCCCGAAACGACAGCTTCACCGCCTGCATCGAGCTCGGGAAGGCGCTGCTGGCCCGCAAACACTACGCTTCAGAGGAGGTGAGTTCCTGCACAAATGAAACGCTCAGGTAGTTTACAGGTGAGACGCTCAGGTAGTTTACAGGTGAGACGCTCAGGTAGTTTACAGGTGAGACGCTCAGGTAGTTTACAGGTGAAACGCTCAGGTGTTTAATAAAGCTAAATTTAATTAACCATAATATGATGTTGAAAAGCAATAAAAGGAGAAAACTTCTAAGGAGGTGAAAACTGTAGCAATGAATCCCTGCTGGTGTAAATACAGTTTTGTCCTGTGTCTCAGATCAAGGAGAAGCTGCTGCAGCTGACCGATAAGAGGAAGGAGATGATCGATAAGTGGGAGGACCGCTGGGAGTGGCTCCGACTCAGTAAGTCTGATGGGGGGTTGGAAGTTGCAGCTGATTGGATGCTGCGGTGATGAGTCGCCGATGATGAAGACACTTCAGGCTGTCGGCGTCCTTTAACAAAGTCGGCCGAGCATCTCCTGTGACCAATCAGGAAGCGCCGCAGGAGGCTGAGTCAGAGCAGTGAGTCCCGGGTTCATCCTGCGACCGGCGGAGGACCAACCCGGGACTCAAGTCTCTTCATCATCGACTCGTTTCGGGTCAGTTGTTCCCTGAGTTTGTCCTGAAGGCAGAACGTCTCCCTCTGCTGCGCTTAGTTCAGATCAAACATTTCCAACCGGAATGTTCTGAAGAGTCACAGCTCCAACCGTAAACGGTCAACATGGCCAAGGGCAAGGAGTGAACGATAAACAGGAAGTAAACAACAGAAGGTTAGAGAGATGGAGACGAACCTGCTCCAGAACCTGCTCAAATGTTCTACAGGACTGGTAGCAGCAGAACCATCTATTAAACATGAACAGAACCTCATGAGTCTGCTGTCAAGGTCCACGTTGTTCTTACCGAACTCTCTGCATCTGTAGTTCTGCAGCAAATAACTGAAGTGAAGGTTCTCAGCAGAACACCAGAACAACATTCTCTAAGCAGAACGGTAGTTTAGAAATACGTGTCCGTCTCAAAGGGAGTTCCATTTATACCTAAAGTACACTGAGATACACCTGTAGACACTAGACACACCTGTAAACACACCAGTAGACACTAGACACACCTGTGAGGCTGTACCTGTTGGGGGGGTGTCCTCCAGTGTCCTGCAGCATTCCTGTTCCTTCCTGACCTTCCTCCCTCCTCCTCCTCAGTCCTGGAGGTGCACCAGTTCTCACGGGATGCAGGTGTGGCCGAGGCCTGGCTGCTGGGCCAGGAGCCTTACCTGTCCAGCAGGGAGGTGGGGCAGAGTGTGGACGAGGTGGAGAAGCTCATCAAACGACACGAGGCCTTCGAGAAGTCAGCTGCCACCTGGGAGGAGAGGTTCTCTGCTCTGGAGAGGCTGACCACGGTAAGGACGATGATGATGGTGATGATGAAGGTGGTGATGATGGTGATGATGATGATGATGATGATGAAGATGATGGTGGTGATGATGATGGTGATGATGAAGGTGATGATGATGATGATGAAGTTGGTGATGATGAAAGTGATGATGGTGATGATGAAGGTGATGAAGCTGGTGATGATGATGATGATGGTGATGATGAAGGTGGTGATGGTGATGATGAAGGTGGTGATGGTAATGATGATGATGTTGATGATGATGAAGGTGATGGTGGTGATGATGGTGATGATGATGATGTTGATGATGATGGTGATGATGAAGGTGATGATGATGATGATGAAGTTGGTGATGATGAAAGTGATGATGGTGATGATGAAGGTGATGAAGCTGGTGATGATGATGATGATGATGGTGATGATGAAGGTGGTGATGGTGATGATGAAGGTGATGAAGGTGATGATGGTGATGATGGTGATGATGATGATGGTGATGATGGTGATGATGGTGATGATGAAGTTGGTGATGATGAAGGTGGCGATGGTGATGATGAAGGTGATGATGATGAAGTCGGTGATGATGAAAGTGATGATGGTGATGATGAAGGTGATGAAGCTGGTGATGATGATGATGATGGTGATGATGAAGGTGATGAAGCTGGTGATGATGATGATGATGGTGATGATGAAGGTGGCGATGGTAATGATGAAGGTGGTGATGGTAATGATGATGGTAATGAAGAAGGTGGTGATGGTAATGATGATGGTGATGATGAAGGTGGTGATGATGATGATGATGGTGATGATGGTGATGATAGTGATGAAGGTGTGTGTTGCAGCTGGAGCTTCTGGAGGTGAGGAGGCAGCAGGAGGAGGAGGAGCGGATGAAGAAGCCTCCATCTCCAGAGCCGGTGGTCCATCAGGAGGAAGTCCAGCAGCAGAGGTGAGACTGTGATCAGCAGGTTGTGGGCGGAGCCAGGTCTAACAGGAAGTACTCATTCAGTCTGTTTGTTTCTGCAGCACCGTCACTCAGAACGGACTCCCATCTGACCAGGACTCTCCTCGGGTCAGTACTCACAATCAGCTGTCCTTCGTCCATCATGTTTTGGTGTCTTTCAGAATTCTGAACATTTCTTAGTGTATTATTTGTCAAAAACAGAATCTCGAATCAGAGCTTCACTGTTTGTTTTCCTTCAGCTGCTCATGTTGTGTTGGTAGATATTGATTGGTTAGTATTGGTTGGGATTGATTGGTAATGGCTGGGACTGATTGATGGTATTGGTTGGTATTGATCGATGGTATTGATCTGTCTGTGCTCCCGGATTTGTCCAGGACGGCGTGGACGGCGGCGGTTTGGTGAACGGTGTCGCTGAGCGCAGCTCCAAGGAGCCAAGCCCCGCCCCCTCGCCTACCACCGGCAGGAAGAGTAAGAGCAGCCAATCATCGACGCTGCCAGCCAAGAACCAGGAAACGGCGTCGCAGCTGGAGGCGCTGCTGCACCGCAAGCACGAGTGGGAGGGGCCTAACAAGAAGGCGTCCAACAGGTAAGTCAGACATCCTGCTAACGGGACGCCGCCCTGCTGTCCCTGCATCATGTGACCCCGCTGCTCTCTGATTGGCAGGTCGTGGCACAACGTGTACTGTGTCATCAACAACCAGGAAATGTGCTTCTACAAGGACAGCAAAGCGGCCAATCAGGGCGTCCCGTACCACAACGAGCTGCCAATCAGCCTGAAGGACGCCACCTGTGACGTGGCGTCGGACTACAAGAAGAAGAAACACGTCTTCAAGCTCCGGTAACCAAACTTTTATTTGTGGGACCTGAAGCTTAGTTCTATTAATATTTTGAATGAATTCTGAGGATTTCATGTTTTCAGACCTGAAAAATTGTCTATTTAAATCCTTAAACAAACTATTTAAAGGTTAGTATCTCCAGAAATAAAAATACCAGATAAGAAATGTGGTGAGAACAGGCAGAACAGCTTCATCAGATCAGAATCCTTGAATGGATCCAACAGAGAACACAGTTCAATTATTGGACTTAGAAGATGGAAAAAAGTACAAACACCAGTCCAGGCTGGTCTAGGGTCTCCATAGAGTTCCTGTAAGTGTTTATATCTATGGATGGATCCATATTTCTACTGAAATACAGTCGTTGGTCGACGTGTCACCAACTGTTGAAGATCTAACAGCAGTAGAAACTGATGGGTTAAGTCTGACCAGACAAGGCTCCAGTTTTAGATGTTCAGACTAAATGTTGGCGTGGACTGGTTGAACTTTGACTTCAGAGGTTCATGTTGGTCCAAACAGATCTGTCTTTTCAGATACACAAATTTCCTCTTTGACAGGTTCTTTCGGCTCCTTCAGACTGTTTACCAGATAAACTCTGAAATAATCTGATGCTTCCTGTTCACTGTTTCTCTCTTTTCTGTTTCAGAGTCGCTGATGGAAACGAGTATCTGTTCCAAGCCAAAGATGAAGTGAGTATGATTCTTTTCTTAGATGAGGTTTTATTTACCCATGAAAGGGTTCAAACTGCACAAAGAATAAGTCATCCAGGTTGTAGAAACCAACTGCTCTTCTCTGGTAGGTTCTGGAAGATGTTTATTGAGTCTGTAGTTCGTCTCTGAGGATGAGAGGTGAAACATCTTCCAGAACCTACCAGAGAAGTCCAGTTGGTCTCGATGAAAATAAAAAGTAAATAAGATGAGAATAATAAGAAAAACTAGAGAGTAAGTTTACTGATAAAAATTCTGATTGCTGAAAACCACCAAACCGAAGCTGAAGACGAAAGCAGAGACTGAAACATCTGAATCTACTTACCTCAACCCTAAAACATCTGAATCTACTTACCTCAACCCTAAAACATCTGAATCTACTTACCTCAACCCTAAAACATCTGAATCTACTTACCTCAACCCTTCCAGATGTTCTGAAGTTCTGGATGCTGTGAATTAGTTTCACTTTTGGTGAAGATCGAGAAAAGAAATTTAAAAAGAATTCCACACAATATTCACGCTAATGTTTGTTCTGTTCAGCTGAGATATGAGCCCAGACGTTTTTAATCCTCATTGTGCCACCACATGGTGGTGCCATTAAAGGTGGAAAGTACTTAGCAGAACGGTGCTGACTGTAGCTGCTGTCGCCACCTGCAGGAGGAGATGAGCACCTGGATCCAGGCCATCCTGAACGCCACTGACGTTCAGGGCAGTCACCCCGGCACGCCCGCCTCTGGGCGCGCTCAGACGCTGCCGGCCGCCGTCACGCTCACCAGCGAGTCAAGTCCCGGCAAGAGAGAGAAGGACAAAGAGAAGGACAAAGAGAAACGCTTCAGCCTGTTCAGCAAGAAGAAACAGTAGAACGTCAGTAGAACATCAGACTCAGCACTTTGGTGAAACGACGCTCTGAAACATTTTGCTTCTTTGTAAACATCTCATCACAGCTGGAACCTTCAGAACTGGAACCTGCTTCAGAGCGGCGGTTTTTGCTGCATTCAGCGACTCGCAGGTCAAACCTCTGACAGGAAGCTGTCAGAACTTTCTCAGCCGCAACTTCCTGTTTGACAAACAGCCTTCAGTGAGGCTCCAGGAACATGAAACACAAGTTCAAATTTATTTCAATGAAATTAAGTTTGTTTTTTTTTTTACCATAGTGAGGTTTTTAAGATGAACAAAAGAAGCACACCTGGTGGTGACATCACTCTGATGTCACTACTGTACAGCCAATGAGAGAAGCTGACAGCTGAGAAAGTTCAAGCGAGGAGCTGAACGCTGTAAAAGTTTCACCAAAGTGCGACGTTAGATTGTTTCTTTTATTTTTTCTTAATGCAGTTTGTTTTTTTCTTATTTTCGATGTTTGTTTTCTCCGTGTGGTTAATGTGTCATTGTGACATCATAGGATGCCGTGAAAACGTTTCACGTGTCATTTTATGGCGTTAAAATGACACGTGAAACGGGCGAGTTCAGCCTCTATGACGACACGCAGACTGACTTGGCGTGTTGCTACACGTGTTCGTGGTGTTCGGTGGTTGGTCATGTGATGTGATATAAACACGGCTCATCGTCGTGGAAACCGGCTGGTTGGTTCTGATGATGAAAGCTGCAACATCACAACAGAACCTGCTCTGACTTGGTGATTGGTGACATCACAGCTCCTCGGTGACATCATCGGTGACCACACTTTTTATTATGTCGTTGTTTCTTTTTATTTCCTGTTTTTCTACCAGCTCTGAGTTGTTTGTTTAGTTCTGAGTCTTAAGAGACGACCTGCGTTCTTCTGCCGCTGACAAATTGGACCAACAGTGCATTTAGTTTTATTGTTATTTCTACTTTTATTTTTTACATTTTTTTTACTTCTGCTGCTCTGCAACCGTCTTGTGTTGGTTGAAATCAACCAATCACCTTTGAGGAGGTGTATGATGTAGAAACGTCCACTTGCATGCTTCCTCAGAGCGTCGCCTGAAAACTCACCCCAAACTAAAACTCTTGTTTTCTAAACCTTTTCTCGGTTTTCTTCGGTTGGAGGTGTAGCTCGCTGTGTACAGACAGGAAGTGGTCCTGCAGACAGGAAGTGGTCCTGCAGACAGGAAGTGGTCCTGCAGACAGGAAGTGGTCCTGCAGACAGGAAGTGGTCCTGCAGACCGATGAAGGTCGCTTGCTTGCCGTCGCTCAGATTTTCTGCTCTTTGATACTCGTGTTGCTCCGTCACTGTATATCTATCGTACTGAACATGTATGGAAGTTAACGCCATCTTACTGCACAATCAGAACTGCATCTATAGGAATGAAGAAGAAGCTGTCTGAGGCTGAATATTTAAACAGAAGTTAGATCATAAAAGCTTTCCTCATGTATGAACCTGCACCTGTAGACTCTAAAGCTCTCTGTCCGATCTGTGCGATGTCATTAAAGCTTTTAAACTTCACGCTCCGGCTTCCTGTCCTCGTTTAAAGAACATTAAAATGTATGAAATTAACCAGGTGGTTGTTGACTTGTTTACTTGGTCACAAACTGGACCGTGATGACATCAGCGGTGCAACCAGGTGACGGTTAGGTAAACTGTTGCTCTTTTACTACGACGCCTGAAACACCTGCAACATCTGGACACACCTTCACCTGAACAACAGCAGACTGGATGAGGTACAATTTGTCACAAACTGAAAGAAGTCGAGAGTCGAAAACGTGGATTGACAGTGACGTGTGAAGTCAGCTGACCTCACCTGTGTTCTCGGGTGAGCTTCACATCAGCAGGAAGAATGTCACATCTTCAATTATTTTAAATGTTTTCAACAAGGTTGAAACCAGAGAAAACTTTATTCCGTCTAACGTTCCCCTCCTCGCCTGGAAAACAATCAGAAGAAGGTGAAATAGAAAAGGTTCTTCAGGTTCCTGAACACTAATGAAGGTTCTAAAACAGCCTAATGATTAGTAATGGCTTGCTTTTAGCCTGCTAGCTATGTATCAGCTAGCTTACCTCAAAGACTGGTTGTGCTGTTAGCTTGCTAGCTCAGCATTTAATCTGTTAATTTAGCTAACTATCACCTTTGGCTACTTAGCCCGGCATGCTGCTTTTAGCTGATCATATATCCACTGCATTAGCTGGAAGATAGTTAGCAGCTGATAGCTTTGGACCTAGTTAGCTACATTCAGCTACTTTTAGCTGCTAATAGAAACAATCCTGAGTTTTTCCAGTTTTCCAGTGACCTTTTTTATTGTTTAATGTTTCACAGATCAGCTTGATGCTAAAGATGTGAAAGAAGCTAAATCAGACCTCATTTCTGTTAAATTCTGATAATCATTTTTTTATTACTTGACGCAGGAACATTAGATCAGCTTCCAGGTCCATGCTAACACCAGTTAGCTGACAGGTAAAGATCACTAGTGGTAGTGATGGTGACATGAAGCTGGACCAAACTGGTTTAACTGGAGTTAAACTGGGACCATAGACTGTATATAAAGATCAATGTAGCTACTGTGACGTCACCTGTTGGTTTCTGCACTGAGAAAATGAAGCCCGGATTTTGCTACTTCCAAAAAAAAAAAAAAGTGCTACTTCCTGGTTGACATCTTGTATTTTTGGAGCCAGTGACCTCAACAAGGGCGGAGCCAGAGAGCAGTGATTGGTCAGGTCAGACCATAGACATAATAAAGAGCAGACGCCGCATCGACCGCTGCTGCCCATTGGAGCTGACGAGATGTGGGGCCGCCATCTTGGTCCAGTCAGCCGCTCCACTCAGCGCTGTTTCACAGCGCATTTAATCCATCTTAACTCTGAATATTAAACTGATTTTCACGCGTTTTTATTTTTATTTTTTGCAGCAAACGTCATACATGTAGCTATGATACAGGACAGATGGTTCAGCGTATTTTAATATTCATAGCGGGAATAATAGATGATAATAATAATAATAATAATAGGTAATAGAATATTCAGATATTAAGCTCGACTGTAGACAGGTATTTTGCAAACACTGTAAACACACACACTAATAAATGTTAGAGAAGCAGATAATGGCAGTAAAGTCAATTATTTTAATAATTTGAACAGACAATATATGATTACGCTATATATACATATATAAACAAAATACTGACTAATGAACACAGTCTATGGGTCAGACTGGCTGAGAGCTGAGGACTTCCTGTCCCGCCTTCATTTACAGGATCTGCTGTTTACCGAAGCTGCGGCTAACAGCATTAGCTTCCAAAAGTCGAGCTAAACTGTACAGGTAAGTGTTAAAGTATCTTTGTAACTAGCTGTACTCTTCTCCACAACTGGAGCATATCACATATAAAGCAGTGAAGTTACTGTAAGTTACCATCAGACTGTAACCTCTGATATAAACATGTTCTAACATCGTGTTTTAAAGTTGGTCTGTAAATCTCAGGTTACGTTTCCTAACTTTGTGTTCGCACTGAGGCTAAATCAGGTTTGTCAGTGTCATAAATTAGTTAACTGTTAGCTGTAGCTAAGTGTCCTGCAGGTCACAGCTGATCAGTCATAAGGGATCAATAACTGCTGTCTCGAGGTGCAGTTCATTAATGATCAGCAGATAGAAATAAATCCTCATTAATGTTCCTGAACAGAACTCTGTTACTGATGAATGTTAATCTCTCAGTTCAGTTCTGAGTTCATATATCTGTTCTTTGCTTCAGACATTTTTTTCTCTACAACAGTGTACGGTCAGATAACTGTGGAGCTCATGGTAATGCTAATGATACATTAGAATAAAAATAATAAACTTTATTGTCCATCTAAGGCAGTAAAATATTCTTTGGCCTCAACCAGGAAAACAAACATTTCCATGAGGTTAAAAAATATGACAAAACACAACACTATTGTGTTCCATTCATATCCTGATGTCTTCACTCTGATAGCTGAAGTTCCCTCCGTTGGACTGAAAGAACCTTGGAGGTCTTTTCCTCACTGTGTCTTTTGCTTCCAGCCTTGGTCTGGATCATCAGGAACATCTAGTCTGATGGACTGAGAGCTGCAGAGAACATGAACATCCAGCTGTGGTCGTCTGAAGAGTCTTCTGTCCTTCATCACTGTGAGGAAAAGCAGCACTGATGTCCTCCTCATCCTTCAAGTAACAACAATGCTGCAGATTCAGCTCCTCCCTTCATAATACAACTTGTCTTGTGACTGTTCAGTTTTTACACTTCATTGTCAGCAACACATTATTTATTTAGACCATTTATTACGTGTTTACACATCTTTACAGTTCAGAATTGTTAAATAACGCAGTTTTTAAATGTGCAATAAAGGAAATAATGAAGCTCTGAATGTGTTGATGTTTTAATGCTGCGTATCTGCTATAAATAATGTGGACTTTTTATATTCAATTCAATTCAATTCAATTCAATTTTATTTATATAGCGTCAATTACAGTCAAATCGTCTCAAGACGCTTTACAGAACCCAAATGCCTGACCCCCAGAGCAGCCCAAAGGCGACAGTGGCAGGAAAACACCGTTTTAACAGGGAAGAAACCTCGAGCAGAACCCGGCTCTATATAGGGGGGACCCATCTGCCTGCTGGCCGGGCGGGTTGAGAAGGACAGAGGAGGGGAAGGGGGAGGGATGGGAGAAGAGGGAGGGGTGAGAAAGCAAGGAAAACACAACACACATTTGGATACATGTATGACAGGATATGTGACACAGACAAAGTATAAGCTAACATTGAAAACTGACTCATAGTTTACTCTGATGATGTACGGCTCTGACATTAAACATACTCCATATATAGCTAGCAGTAAAATTCAAACAGTATGTAAGTTAGCATAACAGTATAGTGAAGGCAATGCAGAGTTGACTGGTGGAAAAAGGGAGCTGGAAGCAGAGGGCTGGAGGAAGGTCAGCAGCAGCATCCCACAGTGGACATGATGGAGACTGGACCAGCTGGTGGAACATCAACCGCAGATCTGAAGCATCCAGCTCTGGGACCAGGGACACTCGGAGAAATAGCACAGGGGGAAACAGAGTGAATGTACTGCAATAACGGTATACATATTAAATGTAAAGGTAGATAGAGAAGGGCTCAGTGCGTCAAGAAAAGTCCCCCAGCAGCCTATAGGCCTATAGCAGCATGACTAGAGGCAGAACGAAGGGACGTCCAAGAAGGAGTCAGCTGTACAATGAAGACACAAGCCGAACCTCTGTGGGTCACCCAGTCAGCCCCAACTATAAGATTTGTCAAAAAGGAACGCTTTAAGCCTGGTCTTAAAAATAGAGAGGGTGTCTGCCTCCAGAACCCAAACTGGGAGCAGGTTCCACAGGAGAGGCGCCTGATAACTGAAGGCTCTGCCTCCCATTCTACTTTTAGAAATTCTAGGAACAACAAGTAAGCCTGCAGCTTGAGAGCAAAGAGTTCTACTAGGATAATAAGGTACTATCAGATCTTTAAGATATGATGGAGATTGGTTATTAAGAGCTTTATATGTCAGAAGAAGGACATATTGTATTTATGCTACAACAGCAGAGATGAAGTTAAAGGCAGGGCTCCAGACTAGCTTTTTTCCTAGGAGCACAGTGGTCCCTAACTTCAAATTTTAGGAGTACAAGCAGAAAATTTAGGGGCGCACACCAACATCGACTTGCAAAGTAAATATTCACATTTCCTCTCATTTTCACTGTATTACTGATAAATACTTGCACAATAAATGCAGAAACTATGTTTTCAATTCACATTTGATTGTGCAGCAGTTGGCACAACATAATAAGAAAAGCAGTCAGAAAACACAGTACTCCACCAAAGCTGCTCAGTTGATGTATCATTTCCGACAGATTACATCTTTAATAAAAAGTGTAAATTACCCTTATAAAGGTGTGTTGATCCGTTAATCAGTTTTGGCAAGCCTTTGTTTTGCTAGTGTTAAAATAACCGTTCCCTCTCGGCTTTTATTTTGAACGCGTATTTTTAATGGTACGAGCTTTTATTTTGTAACCATTCCAGCGGCACAGGAAGTGTTTCTCTAAGAAAAGGTTTCTTGGCAGGACGAAGCATAGATATACATAGAAAGGCTAGCTAGCTTCCAGACGCTGTGAGCCAATGAGGGCTGACGTCACTACGCGGCGGCCATCTTTCCTAGGGGCTGCTGGATCACTGATAACATTAATGCCTGTGGAGAATGTACTATTTAATTAATCATAGCTTGCTCAATTTTCAACCGATTTTTAAACGGTTTGATTTGTTATAAACGCCAGAGATGTCGTTATGTTATTGCATATTTACGGATAATTATAACCATGGACTTTCATATTAAATTAAACAAGTAGCTAGTAGAGCATTAGCTGCCATAGCTGCACACACACACACACACACACAGTGAAATTAAATCGTCAGTGTTTATGTTAAACGTTTAATAGTTTGATATTTTATATTTCTAATTAATCCATATATCAAATATAAAGGGGTAAGTTGACCCACATGATATTTTAAACTTAAACTGAACAAATAATGTACATTATATGAATTATGATTCATATTGGTTCCATTTACCCCAAAGCTTTTGGTTCATCTTGCCCCATGGCCATCGTTTTGATAAAACCTAATTAATTTAATGATTCAGAATGATCTTTTGCTAAATGATTCACATAGTTCTATACATTGAATATCACTAACATGCATAATGTATAAGTTTAGACCTGGGTCCATTTGGTTTAGCATAAAAATAATTATACCACAAAAGTCAAAGAATTCCACAGCCAGCTGGAAATGATGTTTGTGTTCTTATTTTAGGGTCTCGTGACAACTCCTGTGTAGTTTTAAAGATCAAGGGGATGGTTGGTTCATCTTACCTGTTCTCCCCTACATATATTTTATTATACATTTTAAATAAACACATTCAGTAACATGACATCAAGGTTTCTTTTATTAACAGGTGCGCACAATTACAAAACAATTCAACATTCACTCCAAACCAACAGTAACACTAAATCATGCAGCATTCACTCCAAATAAACAGTCAAAACCTTAGAGCAAGTTCCTCCTCTTCTCTGCCTTTTGGGGAAACCTTAAAAACATGAGAAGATACCCAAGATATATGAATTATTGACAACATTTTACACCCTTCTTACCTTTAACATTAATGTAAGGACAAAAATACTGAGCTAAATGATGATATTGTTGGGGTAATTCATGCTTGAATGCCGTTATGAAAACCGAAATAACAGTAATATGTTAAAAGAAATATTCAATGATTATTATGTAAACAAACATTTCTAAAACGTCAGGGTCAAAATAACTTGTATTATGAAAGTACAAATCCACTAAGTCAGTAACAATTATCCTAAATATGTCCCTCAGGTCATTTCTCTTCAGTGAAAGGTGATTCCACAGGCTCTTGTTTTGAAGGAACGTTCTTTTGAGCATCCATATGCTGCACAACAGTGTAGCATCCTGCACTGTAGGGGGGTATTTTTGCAAACACAAAGCCAGCCAGTTACTGTATCACAATGAATCTAAATCTAGGATATATTTCACTAATGAAACAGCTTGGGAATCATGTTAAAACGAAGGAGTAATTATGTCTTTCCCACCTGTATAGAATTAAGTCCAGGTTACTTTGTAATAGTCCAAGTGGCTCACATGTCTCATTCACAACCTCTTGTTTCTTTGCTAGCTAATGCCCAACTGCATCCACACAAATTGTCATTTAGACAAAATATGTTGTTGTCACAAAATTATTGTTGGTCTCACGGAAACCTGTATAATAATTGAAACTCCCAGATTGCAGCCTTGTAAATGGCTGTAACAAACACACAACTATGCAGCGATTTTCGAAAAGAAAAACTGCAATTTCAACAGGTCTGCACAGCCTGAATCATAGCCACGTTATTAAGGTTTTTAATAAACCAAACCGTTTGTAAATCCGTCAAGAATTCAGCAAGTTAAGTGTGTTTTTGTGTGTGTAGGTCGCTCACCTTCCATCCACTACTATAGAGCGCTCCAGAACAGTCCCCCGAGGTAAGATGGCCGACCGCTGACGACACCGGCGAAAGTCCCATCAGCCATCTAGCCTTTCTATGTATGTCTATGGGACGAAGATCTATCCTTCCATCCATCCTCTATACACCGCTTTATCTTCACTAGGGTCATGGGGGGTGCTGGAGTCTATCCCAGCTGACTCGGGCGAAGGCAGGGGACACCCTGGACAGGTCACCAGTCTGTCACAGGGCTACATATACAGACACACAATCACACTCACATTCACACCTACGGACAATTTAGAGTAACCAATTAACCTCAGCATGTTTTTGGACTGTGGGAGGAAGCCGGAGTACCCGGAGAAAACCCACGCATGCACAGGGAGAACATGCAAACTCCATGCAGAAAGATCCCAGGCCGGGATTTGAACCAGGATCTTCTAGCTGCAAGGCGACAGTGCTAACCACTACAGCACTGTGCAGCTGAGGTTAATTGGTTACTCTAAATTGTCCGTAGGTGTGAATGTGAGTGTGATTGTGTGTCTGTATATTGTAATATTCACTGATGATTTAGTGCACATTAACGACCAGTGATAATGATCTTGAATGCAGCACCCCTGGGACGTTGTGATTGGTTGTTTGCATCACGTGTGTATCCACAGTGCCTTGTGGGATATGTTTTGTTACGCGAAGCTGGCTATCTAACATGTGCAGTCTTCTGAATAAAATAGTTGTGAGTTAATACCAAACGGCCACTCATTTCAACGTAGTTTCGGTCCCGAAATAAGACATGGTGTCAGAATAAACAGACCTTGCCGAACCCGACGCGAAGCATGGACTTTACCGGCGTTCCGCCACCCACATTGAACTGGGACGCCAGCAACCTGCCCGAAGCATGGCGCAAATTCAAGTTACATGTGGACCTCATGTTTTCCGGACCGCTCAAGAGGAAGAGTGAAGAGGAAAAATGCAGCTATCTCCTTCTTTGGGTCGGAGAAAAAGGTAGAGACATTTATAACACGTGGTCGCTTACTGAAGATGAAGCGATATCTCTTAAGACATACTATGAAAAATATGAGGCTTACGTGATGCCGAAGGCCAATGTGATATTTGCCCGCGACAAGTTCCATGAGAAAATACAAGGGGCTAATGAACCTTTTGAACAGTTTGTGACAGATTTGAGACTGCTTGTGAAAGACTGTGCATACGCTAACAGTGAAGAAATGATCAGGGACCGCATTGTCTTTGGTATACATTCACCTGCTGTGAGAGAGAAACTGCTAAACATTGGCTCTGACCTCACGCTCGAGAAAGCGGTGGACATAGCCCGGTCACACGAGATAGCCAAGGCCCAGCTAAAAACTATAGCGAGCAGCGCCAGCAGCCACCGAGAAGAGACTGTGCATGCAGTTAGACGACAGTCATCGAAGAATCCTGCTCGGAACGATCGTCAGTTTAAATGGAGAAATACAGCTACTGACAACAGGCCACGAGGAATCAGCGAGCGCTCTAAAGGGTGTGACTATTGCGGGAACAGAGCCCATGGCAGCGCCGAAAATTGTCCGGCAAAAGGAAAACAATGCAAAGGATGTGGAAAATGGAACCACTTTGCAAAGGTGTGTCGCTCTAAACAGAATAAAGATGTGCATACAATCCATAAAGAAGAAATGCAGACTGATCCAGATAGCAGTGAGCTATACATTGATGCCATAAAACAAAATAGGCAAACCAGTAAAAATGAACAAGCTTTTGCAGACCTACAAGTTGGCCCCAACAAAGCAACAGTTACCTTCAAGTTAGATACAGGCTCTTCTGCCAATGTCATTCCCACACATGTGTTTAATACACTAGAAAGAATACAGCCACTGCAGCCTGTCAGACATCCGCTCTTTGGCTACGGAGGAGAACGCCTAGCTGTAAAGGGCAAATGCTACCTTAAATGTAAATACAAGAACACAACATTAAAGCTCAAAATGCACATTGTTGACACACAAGCACCCCCGGTGCTAGGCCTAAAAGCATGTCTGGACTTTGGTCTCATCCAGCTGGTGATGTCCGTATCACAGACACCTGCGACAAGCATCATGGACGAATTTGCCGACGTATTCACAGGTATAGGACTGTTTCCTGGAGAATGCACCATCCACCTTGACCCCAAGGCGACACCTGTCATACATGCACCCAGACGAGTCCCTCATGCACTACGCAAAAGCCTTAAAGAAGAACTACAAAGCATGGAGAAGCAACAGATTATTGCAAAAGTCACAGAACCTACTGAATGGGTTAACTCCATGGTGGCAGCAGAAAAGCCGCGCACAGGAAAACTGAGAGTGTGCCTTGACCCCAGAGACTTGAATAAAGCGATCAAGCGCCCGCATTATCCTCTGCCAACCTTTGATGACATCACAGCCAAGCTAGCAGGAGCCCGCTACTTTTCTGTCATGGATGCCAGATCCGGTTATTGGGCCATTAAGCTTACAGAGGAATCATCAAAACTGACAACCTTTAACAGCATCTTTGGACGTTACAGATTCCTGAGGTTACCTTTTGGCCTTATTTCAGCACAGGATGAGTTTCAAAGAAAGATTGATGAGACATATGAAGGGCTTGAAGGGGTCACAGCCATTGTTGACGACATCTTAATTTATGGAAAAACAAAAGCTGAACATGATACGAATCTCCGTGCTATGCTGCAACGCACTAGAGAGCGAGGTGTCAAACTTAACCCAGAAAAGAGCACCATCTGTGCTGCAGAGGTTAGCTACTTTGGTCATCGTCTCACAGGTGATGGCATCAAGCCAGATCCGGACAAGCTCAAAGCCATCAGAGAGATGGAGCCACCTAGGGACAAAGGTGAGCTTGAAACCATTTTAGGAATGGTTAATTACCTGTCAAAGTTTGCACCCTGCCTTTCAGACATAAATGTACCCCTGAGACAACTACTCAAGGAGTCTAGCGAGTTTCTTTGGGATGCACAGCATGATGAAGCATTCAGGAAAATGAAAGAGCTCATCACACAGGAACCAGGACCTGTTTTGGCATATTTTGACCCAGCAAAACCACTGAAACTGCAAGTGGATGCATCAAAGTATGGGTTAGGTGCAGTCCTGTTACAGGATGGAAAGCCCATCAGCTACGCCTCAAAATCACTTAATGACAGTGAAATCAACTATGCACAGATAGAGAAAGAACTATATGCTATCCTATTTGGCTTCAAGCGTTTCCATCATTATGTCTATGGCCAGCACGTCATAGTGGAGAGTGATCACAAGCCACTTGAGTTCATCATCCAGAAACCACTTGCAGCAGCGCCCCCAAGGCTCCAACGAATGATCCTGCAACTCCAAAGATACAGTTTCACCATCACCCACAAACCTGGTAAAGAAATTCCTGTCGCAGACACACTATCAAGAAAGTCACTATCAGACCAGGATAACAGCCTCAGTGAGGGAATGGACATTCAGGTACATACTGTATACAGCAGCCTGCCAGTCAGTGACACCAGGCTCACAGAAATCAAAGAGGAAACTGGAAAGGATGCACAGCTTTTAGCATTACAACAGGTGATACGAGACGGATGGCCTGAGCAGAGGAAAAAATGTCCTCACAGCATAACAGACTTCTGGAATCACAGAGATGAGCTGTCTGTGATAAATGGCATAGTGTTCAAAGGTGAGAAGATCGTCATTCCTGCTTCACTACGTGCAGAAATGTTATCACGCATTCACACAGGACACATGGGCATGGAAAAATGCAAACAAAGAGCTCGCGACATACTGTTCTGGCCTGGGATGAACAAACAAATCGAGGACATGGTTAAAAGATGCTCCACCTGCCTCGAACAACAACCTGCTAACACGAGAGAGCCTATGATCAACCACACTATTCCAGACAGGCCATGGCAAGTCATCGCATCAGATCTATTCACTTGGAACCATGAAGACTACATGGTGACAGTTGACTACTACAGCAGGTATGTCGAGATTGACAAACTCAGTAGCACAACATCACATGCCATCATACAGAAACTGAAAGCAACTTTCGCCAGACACGGCATACCAGAGACTCTCGTTTCAGATAATGGACCTCAATATGCATCCGGAGAGTTTTCAGCATTTGCACGCACCTGGGGTTTCACCCACACTACTACAAGCCCATACTATCCACGAAGCAATGGCCTTGCTGAGAAGTACGTGCAAATAGCAAAACAGCTCCTGGAAAAGAGCAAAAAAGATCAAAAGGACTTCTATTTGGGTTTGTTGGAGTACAGGAATACACCTATTGACAACTTCAGATCACCAGCACAGCTTCTAATGAGTCGCAGACTAAGATCTATCCTCCCAAACACCCACCAACAACTTCAGCCTGAAGTTATCAATCATAAGATGATACACCAACACCGAGTCCTACAGCAGCAGTCCCAAAAAAGATACTACGACAGAGCATCCAAGCCATTGAAGCAGCTACGTGCAGGACAGAATGTGAGAATGCAGGAATATGGCCGCTGGAAACCTGCAGTCATCATAAAACCTGCTGACACAGAGAGGTCATACCACGTGCGCACAGAAGATGGTTGCGAGTATCGCCGCAACAGACAACACCTGATGGACACTGAAGGGACACAAAATACACACACCGACATTCAGCAACACACACAGACACTGGACAGTCCAACAGAGGACAGATCCCATGCAACCCCATACAGAACCCGTTCGGGACGGGAAGTCAGACCCCGAACAGTTATGGACCTGTAACTGCAATGTTAACAATGTTCAGAAACCATAATGGTAAATGTTACAATGTCCTGGTTGTCATATTTGCTACCGAATATTCTGAGAATGTCATGTTCAAGTGCATTTACAGAGTAATCATAGCTTGAAAGCATCTGTTGGAATGAGTTTATTAAGCTGCAGTATTTAGCCACCTAATAGGTTACAGGACATAAGGATTTAGACTGTTAGATTCTGTTTACTTGTTTACTTAATGTTGTAGCGTTTTTGAGAAAAAGGGGGATGTAATATTCACTGATGATTTAGTGCACATTAACGACCAGTGATAATGATCTTGAATGCAGCACCCCTGGGACGTTGTGATTGGTTGTTTGCATCACGTGTGTATCCACAGTGCCTTGTGGGATATGTTTTGTTACGCGAAGCTGGCTATCTAACATGTGCAGTCTTCTGAATAAAATAGTTGTGAGTTAATACCAAACGGCCACTCATTTCAACGTAGTTTCGGTCCCGAAATAAGACATATATGTAGCCCTGTGACAGACTGGTGACCTGTCCAGGGTGTCCCCTGCCTTCACCTGAGTCAGCTGGGATAGACTCCCAGCTATATGTATATATATGTGAGACAAAGAAATCAGTTGTTAGTCAGAGAGGATCACACTACAGCCCCCAGCGTGCACCGCGGCGCAACAGCTCAGTTTGCGCAGCCGCTTTGACAGCGGCGACAAGCGCGCGGGGGTGAGTGCGACTGAGACAGGAAGTGGTGATCATGGCCTTTAAGATAAAACTAATCAGGTTACTATTAAGATGAGTGCTACTAAAACATGAGGAAAGGGGCCCCACTGGTTCCCATCTATGATAAATCAATTATCAAAATAGGAACTGTTATTGTTCTACAGCACAACAAGGGAACAAATAACTTTTAGTTTTGGTCTTTTTAAAAATTTATTTCAATGGATTTTAACAGATTAAACATATGTAGCGTTTATTGTGATGATGAAGAAGACTTTCATGTCTGTTTTTGAGACAAACTTTCCTCATTAAAGAGGTTAAAGCTGGTTTCAATCCGTTCATCGGTGCCGGACTTTAAAGCGGTAGAAGTTTTATTGTGAAGGTCTCCGGAGGAAGTGCTCCGGTCATTTCCGCCATCTTGACTCCCTCGGTGATCCTTATTCCGTTAATATTCCGTCTTTTCTGCACCGTTTTTCGGGCTTCTCCGGGCGGTTTTAGAGCCGCGGAGCCGCAGCGGGTGTGCGTCCACCGGCCTGCCGCTGCAGCTACGGGTCGGTGTCGGACGGTCGGGTGTTCGTCCGGTTCTGGCTACGAAGCGACAACTGCAAATCCGCGGCCGTAATCTCCGGATTTCAGCCTGAAACCGCGAAC
Source organism: Acanthochromis polyacanthus (assembly GCF_021347895.1). Taxonomy (NCBI): domain Eukaryota; kingdom Metazoa; phylum Chordata; class Actinopteri; family Pomacentridae; genus Acanthochromis; species Acanthochromis polyacanthus. Next base: position 279,759 of record NC_067115.1, read on the forward strand.
AGACGGCGGAGGGATTTCTGAGATTTCAGCCTCCGTCCTCCGCTGCTGGAGATAAATCCGGTATTTTATTACCGGACTGGAGGCTGTAGGCTGACCCTACGGACCGACACAAGGAGGGTCCTGGTCCTGGTCCTGGTCCTGGTCCTGGTCCTAGAAACCGTCATCTTATCTGCGGACCTGCAGGTTCGGTCAGAAAAATGCATTTAAATAATTAAATTAAAATAATGACATTATTGTTTTCATTTACAGAGTTTCAGTCATTTACTTATTTATCTATTGTAAAATTTACTAATTTCACAGAAACTTAAAATTAACTTTAAATCACATTTCTGCCATAAAGTATATTTTTACAGTAATAAAATTAAAAAACATGTTTGTGTAAAACTACAAAGTAAATTAGAAATAAATTTTAAAACTGCACCTAACTTTATAAACAAATACAAACTAAAACATCTGATAGTTTATTGGGTTTATGTTTTTATCCGCTTCTAAAACTCTGTTTTTCTAAACTAAAATTTAAATGAAGATCTGTAAAATCACAAATATTACGTATATTTCTAATCATTAACATTTATTACTGAAGCTTTTTAAACCGTGCAGGAATTTTCTAAAAGACTAGAAACTAAAATATTCATCAGATATCGTCATTAGAAGCTGTAATATTCAACAAATCTACAAAAAGCTGCTTATATGACGACGAGGCCGAGTTAAAACTAAATTCATTCCCTTCCTGAGGCAGCTCCATGAACTTCCTGCTCCTCAGCTAATGTTAGCTAGCGGCGCTGAGGCTGTAGTCTGGAATTATGGGAAGTGTAGTCGGCTGCTGGCCTGTTAGAGGGACTACGGCGGCGGACTGAGCGGACTGTGAGCCGCCATGTCGGATAAAACGGCGCCGCGCTGCCAGCTGAGGCTGGAGTGGATCCACGGCTACCGAGGACATCAGTGCCGTAACAACCTGTTCTACACGGCCGGCAAGGAGCTGGTGTACTTTGTGGCCGGAGTGGGCGTGGTCTACAACACCCGGGAACATACTCAGAAGTTTTACCTGGGACACAACGATGACATCATCAGGTGAGTGGGCGGGGCTTGACGTCGGCCCAAACAAGTCTGATAGATTAGCTATTGATCTGGTCAACAACTGCCAATCAGTTAGTTTTACAGAGAACGTTCAGGATCGAGTTTATAAGAATCATCAACAGAGAAATGAAAAATAAACAGGAAACAGATCTTTGTTTCTCAGATTCATTTCTAAGAATCTCGCGATCGTTCACATTTAAGCCTATTTTGTGGAAATTTGATGTAGCGTGCCGAGATCCGACACATCGTGACACTTTGGTCAAACATCTAAACTAGCTGCCGGTGAACTAAAACCAGGACAGATTCGGCTGCTTATTTCTCTTCAAATGCTTTTAGAAATACTTTTTGCTGAACTGTTTTCGTAATTACAGAGAAAGTTTGCAACCGACATCGGCTTGTCAAGTCAAAGATCGGTCATGTGACCTCTATGTGCCAGTATCTTGTTTGGTTCTTGGACTTTGTGAAGTGTTCTGGTCCAGAAACACTGCTCTATAGATCTGGAGTCTTTATTCTATCAGCTGCAAACCTTTTGACTCCGCTGAGTTCGCCTCATTCTCACCGGTCGGTGCTTACAGGCCAACATGAAGGTTCAAGGACCAGATACGGGGTGGAGTCCACATCTAGGGCTGCACCAAACGACGCGTCGACAAGTCGTCTGAGCACGATACGTCATCAAAAGCAGAAGTGAGCGCGCAATGCACCAGAAATTCCCTTCCGACCGGAGCGCGGAACACGGATGAACGTCGGCGCGGCATCGTGCATGTATTATGTATGCACGCTGCAGCGCGGACGTCCGCGTTTAGATACAGCTGTATAGTAAACGCTGACATCCATGTTTACGATAGAACGCGGACATCCGCGCTGCAGCGTGCATACATAATATATGCACGATGCCGAGGCGACGTTCATCTGTGAAGGAAGGGAATTTCTGGTGCATTGCGCGCTCACTTCCGCTTTTGATGACGTATCGTTCTCAGACGACTCGTCGACGCGTCGTTTGGTGCAGCCCTATCCTCATCCCCAGTCTGTTTAGGTGTTGTCCTTGGTGACTTTAACCAAGGTATCCCCAACCCAGAGAGGACAACGTTTTGGATCAGTTACACTACAGTCAGCAGGTCTACTGTCCCAGGATGCACTGGGACACTCGGACCACGTCATGGTCCAGCTGGTTCCCTCATACAGGCACAAAGTAGAACTCTCTAAACCTGACTGGGACCTGTTCAGAGCCTCTAGGCCAGGGGTCGGCAAGTAGACTTGGCTTCGGGCCAAAATGTTTGTAAACAATCGAACAGCTCCGATTCCGCTAGCGGGGGGGGCGATACCGCTAGCAGTGGAGCTTCTGCAGCTGATCGCTGCTGCTTGGGACACACGTCTCAGTTCTGATCATAGATGTATTAAAAATGAATCCCGAGACACACACATATTTTGCACACACTGTTGCTCAGTGAAATCTGGCTACAACCGTGTCCGACCAGTAGCACAAACGCGGAAATGCCCGGCAGCAGCCGACCACGAGAGTTTCGTGTTGCGGTGACGGACTGGCTTGGCTCTGTGCCAAATCAAATTTTCAAAATCATCTGGCGGGCCAGATATTATTGCTGACGGGCCAGTTTTGTCCCACGGGCCGCCAGTTGCCGACCACTGTTCTAGGCTCTGATTGGTTCTGCTGCTTTCAAGGTGAACAGATGTGGATCCAATCAGAGTCTTTGTTTACTCATAAACAGCAATGAAAAACCGTCAGTCCTTCGGTGTTTCTTCACACCAAGCCCGAGGCGTGCTGCTGAACATAAATGCGTGTTCGTCAGTACGTGTCAGACGCAGCTGTCCGTCAGCCAATCACAGCGCAGCATGCGTCTGTGTCAGCAGCTGTCGCTGTGAGGTCACCCTGACTGATGAGGTCACAGTGATGACACAGCAGGTACAGTTTCTGCTGGTTCAGAACTGTCCACCAATCACATGCAGGGGTCTGAGCATGCTCAGCGCTGCCTCTGGTGGCAGGAAGATGTATTACTGTTAGTGCTGTTATTATCATGGAGCGTCTGTATCTAACCCGTCTGTCTGTCCGTCTCTAACCCGTCTGTCTGTCTCTAACCTGTCTGTCTGTCTCTAACCCGTCTGTCTGTCTCTAACCTGTCTGTCTGTCTCTAACCTGTCTGTCTGTCTCTTACCTGTCTGTCTGTCTCTAACCCGTCTGTCTGTCTCTTACCTGTCTGTCTGTCTCTAACCTGTCTGTCTGTCTCTTACCTGTCTGTCTGTCTCTAACCCGTCTGTCTGTCTCTTACCTGTCTGTCTCTTACCTGTCTGTCTGTCTCTAACCTGTTTGTCTGTCTCTTACCTGTCTGTCTGTCTCTAACCCGTCTGTCTGTCTCTTACCTGTCTGTCTGTCTCTAACCTGTCTGTCTGTCTCTTACCTGTCTGTCTGTCTCTAACCCGTCTGTCTGTCTCTTACCTGTCTGTCTCTTACCTGTCTGTCTGTCTCTAACCCGTCTGTCTGTCTCTTACCTGTCTGTCTCTTACCTGTCTGTCTGTCTCTAACCTGTCTGTCTGTCTCTTACCTGTCTGTCTGTCTCTAACCCGTCTGTCTGTCTCTTACCTGTCTGTCTGTCTCTAACCTGTCTGTCTGTCTCTTACCTGTCTGTCTGTCTCTAACCCGTCTGTCTGTCTCTTACCTGTCTGTCTCTTACCCGTCTGTCTGTCTCTAACCTGTTTGTCTGTCTCTTACCTGTCTGTCTGTCTCTAACCTGTCTGTCTGTCTCTTACCTGTCTGTCTGTCTCTAACCTGTCTGTCTGTCTCTAACCCGTCTGTCTGTCTCTTACCTGTCTGTCTCTAACCTGTCTGTCTCTTACCTGTCTGTCTGTCTCTAACCTGTCTGTCTGTCTCTTACCTGTCTGTCTGTCTCTAACCTGTCTGTCTCTAACCTTTCTGTCTGTCTCTAACCTGTCTGTCTGTCTCTAACCTGTCTGTCTGTCTCTAACCCGTCTGTCTCTAACCTGTCTGTCTCTAACCTGTCTGTCTCTTACCTGTCTGTCTCTAACCTGTCTGTCTCTAACCTGTCTGTCTCTAACCTTTCTGTCTGTCTCTTACCTGTCTGTCTGTCTCTAACCTGTCTGTCTGTCTCTAACCCGTCTGTCTGTCTCTTACCTGTCTGTCTCTAACCTGTCTGTCTCTTACCTGTCTGTCTGTCTCTAACCTGTCTGTCTCTAACCTTTCTGTCTGTCTCTAACCTGTCTGTCTGTCTCTAACCCGTCTGTCTGTCTCTTACCTGTCTGTCTCTAACCTGTCTGTCTCTAACCTGTCTGTCTCTTACCTGTCTGTCTCTAACCTGTCTGTCTCTAACCTGTCTGTCTCTAACCTTTCTGTCTGTCTCTTACCTGTCTGTCTGTCTCTAACCCGTCTGTCTGTCTCTAACCTGTCTGTCTCTAACCCGTCTGTCTGTCTCTAACCTGTCTGTCTCTAACCTGTCTGTCTCTAACCTGTCTGTCTGTCTCTTACCTGTCTGTCTGTCTCTAACCTGTCTGTCTGTCTCTTACCTGTCTGTCTGTCTCTAACCCGTCTGTCCGTCTCTAACCTGTCTGTCTGTCTCTTACCTGTCTGTCTGTCTCTAACCTTTCTGTCTGTCTCTTACCTGTCTGTCTGTCTCTAACCTGTCTGTCTGTCTCTAACCTGTCTGTCTGTCTCTTACCTGTCTGTCTGTCTCTAACCTGTCTGTCTGTCTCTAACCCGTCTGTCCGTCTCTAACCCGTCTGTCCGTCTCTAACCTGTCTGTCTCTTACCTGTCTGTCTGTCTCTAACCTGTCTGTCTCTAACCTGTCTGTCTCTTACCTGTCTGTCTGTCTCTTACCTGTCTGTCTGTCTCTTACCTGTCTGTCTGTCTCTAACCTTTCTGTCTGTCTCTTACCTGTCTGTCTGTCTCTTACCTGTCTGTCTGTCTCCAACCTTTCTGTCTCTTACCTGTCTGTCTGTCTCTAACCTGTCTGTCTGTCTCTAACCTGTCTGTCTGTCTCTAACCTGTCTGTCTGTCTCTTACCTGTCTGTCTGTCTCTTACCTGTCTGTCTGTCTCCAACCTTTCTGTCTCTAACCTGTCTGTCTGTCTCTTACCTGTCTGTCTGTCTCCAACCTGTCTGTCTGTCTCTAACCTATCTGTCTCTTACCTACCTGTCTGTCTCTAACCTGTCTGTCTGTCTCTAACCTGTCTGTCTGTCTCTTACCTGTCTGTCTGTCTCTAACCCGTCTGTCTGTCTCTTACCTGTCTGTCTCTTACCCGTCTGTCTGTCTCTAACCTGTTTGTCTGTCTCTTACCTGTCTGTCTGTCTCTTACCTGTCTGTCTGTCTCTAACCTGTCTGTCTGTCTCTTACCTGTCTGTCTGTCTCCAACCTTTCTGTCTCTAACCTGTCTGTCTGTCTCTTACCTGTCTGTCTCCAACCTGTCTGTCTGTCTCTAACCTATCTGTCTCTTACCTGTCTGTCTGTCTCTAACCTGTCTGTCTCTAACCTGTCTGTCTGTCTCTAACCTGTCTGTCTGTCTCTAACCTGTCTGTCTGTCTCTTACCTGTCTGTCTGTCTCTAACCCGTCTGTCTGTCTCTTACCTGTCTGTCTCTTACCCGTCTGTCTGTCTCTAACCTGTTTGTCTGTCTCTTACCTGTCTGTCTGTCTCTAACCTGTCTGTCTGTCTCTTACCTGTCTGTCTGTCTCTAACCCGTCTGTCTCTAACCTGTCTGTCTCTTACCTGTCTGTCTCTAACCTGTCTGTCTCTAACCTGTCTGTCTCTAACCTTTCTGTCTGTCTGTTACCTGTCTGTCTGTCTCTAACCCGTCTGTCTGTCTCTTACCTGTCTGTCTCTAACCTGTCTGTCTCTTACCTGTCTGTCTGTCTCTTACCTGTCTGTCTGTCTCTAACCTTTCTGTCTGTCTCTTACCTGTCTGTCTGTCTCTAACCCGTCTGTCTGTCTCTTACCTGTCTGTCTCTAACCTGTCTGTCTCTAACCTGTCTGTCTCTAACCTTTCTGTCTGTCTCTTACCTGTCTGTCTGTCTCTAACCTGTCTGTCTGTCTCTAACCCGTCTGTCTGTCTCTTACCTGTCTGTCTCTAACCTGTCTGTCTCTTACCTGTCTGTCTGTCTCTAACCTGTCTGTCTCTAACCTTTCTGTCTGTCTCTAACCTGTCTGTCTGTCTCTAACCCGTCTGTCTGTCTCTAACCTGTCTGTCTCTAACCTGTCTGTCTCTAACCTGTCTGTCTCTTACCTGTCTGTCTCTAACCTGTCTGTCTCTAACCTGTCTGTCTGTCTCTTACCTGTCTGTCTGTCTCTAACCTGTCTGTCTGTCTCTTACCTGTCTGTCTGTCTCTAACCCGTCTGTCCGTCTCTAACCCGTCTGTCCGTCTCTAACCTGTCTGTCTGTCTCTTACCTGTCTGTCTGTCTCTAACCTGTCTGTCTGTCTCTTACCTGTCTGTCTGTCTCCAACCTTTCTGTCTCTAACCTGTCTGTCTGTCTCTTACCTGTCTGTCTGTCTCCAACCTGTCTGTCTGTCTCTTACCTGTCTGTCTGTCTCCAACCTTTCTGTCTCTAACCTGTCTGTCTGTCTCTTACCTGTCTGTCTGTCTCTAACCCGTCTGTCTCTAACCTGTCTGTCTCTTACCTGTCTGTCTCTAACCTGTCTGTCTCTAACCTGTCTGTCTCTAACCTTTCTGTCTGTCTCTTACCTGTCTGTCTGTCTCTAACCTGTCTGTCTGTCTCTAACCTGTCTGTCTCTAACCTGTCTGTCTCTTACCTGTCTGTCTGTCTCTAACCTGTCTGTCTCTAACCTTTCTGTCTGTCTCTAACCTGTCTGTCTGTCTCTAACCCGTCTGTCTGTCTCTTACCTGTCTGTCTCTAACCTGTCTGTCTCTAACCTGTCTGTCTCTTACCTGTCTGTCTCTAACCTGTCTGTCTCTAACCTGTCTGTCTGTCTCTTACCTGTCTGTCTGTCTCTAACCTGTCTGTCTGTCTCTTACCTGTCTGTCTGTCTCTAACCCGTCTGTCCGTCTCTAACCCGTCTGTCCGTCTCTAACCCGTCTGTCCGTCTCTAACCTGTCTGTCTCTTACCTGTCTGTCTGTCTCTAACCTGTCTGTCTGTCTCTAACCTGTCTGTCTGTCTCTTACCTGTCTGTCTGTCTCTAACCTTTCTGTCTGTCTCTTACCTGTCTGTCTGTCTCTAACCTGTCTGTCTGTCTCTTACCTGTCTGTCTGTCTCTTACCTGTCTGTCTGTCTCTAACCTGTCTGTCTGTCTCTAACCCGTCTGTCTGTCTCTTACCTGTCTGTCTCTAACCTGTCTGTCTCTAACCTGTCTGTCTCTTACCTGTCTGTCTCTAACCTGTCTGTCTCTAACCTTTCTGTCTGTCTCTTACCTGTCTGTCTGTCTCTAACCCGTCTGTCTGTCTCTAACCTGTCTGTCTCTAACCCGTCTGTCTGTCTCTAACCTGTCTGTCTCTAACCTGTCTGTCTCTAACCTGTCTGTCTGTCTCTTACCTGTCTGTCTGTCTCTAACCCGTCTGTCCGTCTCTAACCCGTCTGTCCGTCTCTAACCCGTCTGTCCGTCTCTAACCTGTCTGTCTCTTACCTGTCAGTCTGTCTCTAACCTGTCTGTCTGTCTCTTACCTGTCTGTCTGTCTCTAACCTGTCTGTCTGTCTCTAACCTGTCTGTCTGTCTCTAACCTTTCTGTCTGTCTCTTACCTGTCTGTCTGTCTCTAACCTGTCTGTCTGTCTCTAACCCGTCTGTCCGTCTCTAACCCGTCTGTCCGTCTCTAACCTGTCTGTCTCTTACCTGTCTGTCTGTCTCTTACCTGTCTGTCTGTCTCTAACCTGTCTGTCTGTCTCTAACCTGTCTGTCTGTCTCTTACCTGTCTGTCTGTCTCTAACCTTTCTGTCTGTCTCTTACCTGTCTGTCTGTCTCTAACCTGTCTGTCTGTCTCTAACCCGTCTGTCCGTCTCTAACCCGTCTGTCCGTCTCTAACCTGTCTGTCTCTTACCTGTCTGTCTGTCTCTAACCTGTCTGTCCGTCTCTAACCTGTCTGTCTGTCTCTTACCTGTCTGTCTGTCTCTAACCTGTCTGTCTGTCTCTAACCCGTCTGTCCGTCTCTAACCCGTCTGTCCGTCTCTAACCTGTCTGTCTCTTACCTGTCTGTCTGTCTCTAACCTGTCTGTCTGTCTCTAACCTGTCTGTCTGTCTCTTACCTGTCTGTCTGTCTCTAACCTTTCTGTCTGTCTCTTACCTGTCTGTCTGTCTCTAACCTGTCTGTCTGTCTCTAACCCGTCTGTCCGTCTCTAACCCGTCTGTCTGTCTCTAACCTGTCTGTCTCTAACCTGTCTGTCTCTTACCTGTCTGTCTCTAACCTGTCTGTCTCTAACCTTTCTGTCTGTCTCTTACCTGTCTGTCTGTCTCTAACCCGTCTGTCTGTCTCTAACCTGTCTGTCTCTAACCCGTCTGTCTGTGTCTAACCTGTCTGTCTCTAACCTGTCTGTCTCTAACCTGTCTGTCTGTCTCTTACCTGTCTGTCTGTCTCTAACCTGTCTGTCTGTCTCTTACCTGTCTGTCTGTCTCTAACCCGTCTGTCCGTCTCTAACCCGTCTGTCCGTCTCTAACCCGTCTGTCCGTCTCTAACCTGTCTGTCTCTTACCTGTCTGTCTGTCTCTAACCTGTCTGTCTGTCTCTTACCTGTCTGTCTGTCTCTAACCTGTCTGTCTGTCTCTAACCTGTCTGTCTGTCTCTTACCTGTCTGTCTGTCTCTAACCTGTCTGTCTGTCTCTAACCTGTCTGTCTGTCTCCAACCTGTCTGTCTGTCTCTAACCTGTCTGTCTCTTACCTGTCTGTCTGTCTCTAACCTTTCTGTCTGTCTCTAACCTGTCTGTCTGTCTCTTACCTGTCTGTCTGTCTCTTACCTGTCTGTCTGTCTCCAACCTTTCTGTCTGTCTCCAACCTGTCTGTCTGTCTCTAACCTGTCTGTCTGTCTCTAACCTTTCTGTCTGTCTCTTACCTGTCTGTCTGTCTCTAACCTTTCTGTCTGTCTCTAACCTTTCTGTCTGTCTCCAACCTGTCTGTCTGTCTCTAACCTGTCTGTCTCTTACCTGTCTGTCTGTCTCTAACCTTTCTGTCTGTCTCTAACCTGTCTGTCTGTCTCTTACCTGTCTGTCTGTCTCTTACCTGTCTGTCTGTCTCCAACCTTTCTGTCTGTCTCCAACCTGTCTGTCTGTCTCTAACCTGTCTGTCTGTCTCTAACCTTTCTGTCTGTCTCTTACCTGTCTGTCTGTCTCTAACCTGTCTGTCTGTCTCTTACCTTTCTGTCTGTCTCTTACCTGTCTGTCTGTCTCTAACCTTTCTGTCTGTCTCTTACCTGTCTGTCTGTCTCTAACCTGTCTGTCTGTCTCTTACCTGTCTGTCTGTCTCTTACCTGTCTGTCTGTCTCTAACCTGTCTGTCTGTCTCTAACCCGTCTGTCTGTCTCTTACCTGTCTGTCTCTAACCTGTCTGTCTCTAACCTGTCTGTCTCTTACCTGTCTGTCTCTAACCTGTCTGTCTCTAACCTTTCTGTCTGTCTCTTACCTGTCTGTCTGTCTCTAACCCGTCTGTCTGTCTCTAACCTGTCTGTCTCTAACCCGTCTGTCTGTCTCTAACCTGTCTGTCTCTAACCTGTCTGTCTCTAACCTGTCTGTCTGTCTCTTACCTGTCTGTCTGTCTCTAACCCGTCTGTCCGTCTCTAACCCGTCTGTCCGTCTCTAACCCGTCTGTCCGTCTCTAACCTGTCTGTCTCTTACCTGTCAGTCTGTCTCTAACCTGTCTGTCTGTCTCTTACCTGTCTGTCTGTCTCTAACCTGTCTGTCTGTCTCTAACCTGTCTGTCTGTCTCTAACCTTTCTGTCTGTCTCTTACCTGTCTGTCTGTCTCTAACCTGTCTGTCTGTCTCTAACCCGTCTGTCCGTCTCTAACCCGTCTGTCCGTCTCTAACCTGTCTGTCTCTTACCTGTCTGTCTGTCTCTTACCTGTCTGTCTGTCTCTAACCTGTCTGTCTGTCTCTAACCTGTCTGTCTGTCTCTTACCTGTCTGTCTGTCTCTAACCTTTCTGTCTGTCTCTTACCTGTCTGTCTGTCTCTAACCTGTCTGTCTGTCTCTAACCCGTCTGTCCGTCTCTAACCCGTCTGTCCGTCTCTAACCTGTCTGTCTCTTACCTGTCTGTCTGTCTCTAACCTGTCTGTCCGTCTCTAACCTGTCTGTCTGTCTCTTACCTGTCTGTCTGTCTCTAACCTGTCTGTCTGTCTCTAACCCGTCTGTCCGTCTCTAACCCGTCTGTCCGTCTCTAACCTGTCTGTCTCTTACCTGTCTGTCTGTCTCTAACCTGTCTGTCTGTCTCTAACCTGTCTGTCTGTCTCTTACCTGTCTGTCTGTCTCTAACCTTTCTGTCTGTCTCTTACCTGTCTGTCTGTCTCTAACCTGTCTGTCTGTCTCTAACCCGTCTGTCCGTCTCTAACCCGTCTGTCTGTCTCTAACCTGTCTGTCTCTAACCTGTCTGTCTCTTACCTGTCTGTCTCTAACCTGTCTGTCTCTAACCTGTCTGTCTCTAACCTTTCTGTCTGTCTCTTACCTGTCTGTCTGTCTCTAACCCGTCTGTCTGTCTCTAACCTGTCTGTCTCTAACCCGTCTGTCTGTGTCTAACCTGTCTGTCTCTAACCTGTCTGTCTCTAACCTGTCTGTCTGTCTCTTACCTGTCTGTCTGTCTCTAACCTGTCTGTCTGTCTCTTACCTGTCTGTCTGTCTCTAACCCGTCTGTCCGTCTCTAACCCGTCTGTCCGTCTCTAACCCGTCTGTCCGTCTCTAACCTGTCTGTCTCTTACCTGTCTGTCTGTCTCTAACCTGTCTGTCTGTCTCTTACCTGTCTGTCTGTCTCTAACCTGTCTGTCTGTCTCTAACCTGTCTGTCTGTCTCTTACCTGTCTGTCTGTCTCTAACCTGTCTGTCTGTCTCTAACCTGTCTGTCTGTCTCCAACCTGTCTGTCTGTCTCTAACCTGTCTGTCTCTTACCTGTCTGTCTGTCTCTAACCTTTCTGTCTGTCTCTAACCTGTCTGTCTGTCTCTTACCTGTCTGTCTGTCTCTTACCTGTCTGTCTGTCTCCAACCTTTCTGTCTGTCTCCAACCTGTCTGTCTGTCTCTAACCTGTCTGTCTGTCTCTAACCTTTCTGTCTGTCTCTTACCTGTCTGTCTGTCTCTAACCTTTCTGTCTGTCTCTAACCTTTCTGTCTGTCTCCAACCTGTCTGTCTGTCTCTAACCTGTCTGTCTCTTACCTGTCTGTCTGTCTCTAACCTTTCTGTCTGTCTCTAACCTGTCTGTCTGTCTCTTACCTGTCTGTCTGTCTCTTACCTGTCTGTCTGTCTCCAACCTTTCTGTCTGTCTCCAACCTGTCTGTCTGTCTCTAACCTGTCTGTCTGTCTCTAACCTTTCTGTCTGTCTCTTACCTGTCTGTCTGTCTCTAACCTGTCTGTCTGTCTCTTACCTTTCTGTCTGTCTCTTACCTGTCTGTCTGTCTCTAACCTGTCTGTCTGTCTCTTACCTGTCTGTCTGTCTCTTACCTGTCTGTCTGTCTCTAACCTTTCTGTCTGTCTCTAACCTTTCTGTCTGTCTCCAACCTGTCTGTCTGTCTCTAACCTGTCTGTCTCTTACCTGTCTGTCTGTCTCTTACCTGTCTGTCTGTCTCTTACCTGTCTGTCTGTCTCTAACCTGTCTGTCTGTCTCTTACCTGTCTGTCTCTAACCCGTCTGTCTGTCTCTAACCTGTCTGTCTCTAACCTGTCTGTCTCCAACCTGTCTGTCTGTCTCTAACCTGTCTGTCTCTTACCTGTCTGTCTGTCTCTAACCTGTCTGTCTGTCTCTTACCTGTCTGTCTGTCTCTTACCTGTCTGTCTGTCTCTAACCTTTCTGTCTGTCTCTTACCTGTCTGTCTGTCTCTAACCTGTCTGTCTGTCTCTAACCTGTCTGTCTGTCTCCAACCTGTCTGTCTGTCTCTAACCTGTCTGTCTCTTACCTGTCTGTCTGTCTCTAACCTTTCTGTCTGTCTCTAACCTGTCTGTCTGTCTCTTACCTGTCTGTCTGTCTCTAACCTTTCTGTCTGTCTCTAACCTGTCTGTCTGTCTCTTACCTGTCTGTCTGTCTCTAACCTGTCTGTCTGTCTCTTACCTGTCTGTCTGTCTCTAACCTTTCTGTCTGTCTCTAACCTGTCTGTCTCTTACCTGTCTGTCTGTCTCTAACCTTTCTGTCTGTCTCTAACCTGTCTGTCTGTCTCTTACCTGTCTGTCTGTCTCTAACCTGTCTGTCTCTTACCTGTCTGTCTGTCTCTAACCTGTCTGTCTGTCTCTAACCTGTCTGTCTGTCTCTTACCTGTCTGTCTGTCTCTAACCTGTCTGTCTCTAACCTGTCTGTCTCTTACCTGTCTGTCTGTCTCTAACCTGTCTGTCTGTCTCCAACCTTTCTGTCTGTCTCCAACCTGTCTGTCTGTCTCTTACCTGTCTGTCTGTCTCTAACCTGTCTGTCTCTAACCTGTCTGTCTCTTACCTGTCTGTCTGTCTCTTAACCTTTCTGTCTGTCTCTAACCTGTCTGTCTGTCTCTAACCTGTCTGTCTGTCTCTTACCTGTCTGTCTGTCTCTTACCTGTCTGTCTGTCTCTTACCTGTCTGTCTGTCTCTAACCTGTCTGTCTCTAACCTGTCTGTCTGTCTCTTACCTTTCTGTCTGTCTCTAACCTGTCTGTCTGTCTCTTACCTTTCTGTCTGTCTCTTACCTGTCTGTCTGTCTCTAACCTGTCTGTCTGTCTCTTACCTGTCTGTCTGTCTCTTACCTGTCTGTCTGTCTCCAACCTGTCTGTCTGTCTCCAACCTGTCTGTCTGTCTCCAACCTTTCTGTCTGTCTCCAACCTGTCTGTCTGTCTCTAACCTGTCTGTCTCTAACCTGTCTGTCTCTTACCTGTCTGTCTCTTACCTGTCTGTCTGTCTCTTACCTTTCTGTCTGTCTCTAACCTGTCTGTCTGTCTCTAACCTTTCTGTCTGTCTCTTACCTGTCTGTCTGTCTCTTACCTGTCTGTCTGTCTCTAACCTGTCTGTCTGTCTCTTACCTGTCTGTCTGTCTCTAACCTGTCTGTCTGTCTCTAACCTTTCTGTCTGTCTCTTACCTGTCTGTCTGTCTCTTACCTTTCTGTCTGTCTCCAACCTTTCTGTCTGTCTCCAACCTGTCTGTCTGTCTCTTACCTGTCTGTCTGTCTCTAACCTGTCTGTCTGTCTCTTACCTGTCTGTCTGTCTCTAACCTGTCTGTCTCTAACCTGTCTGTCTCTTACCTGTCTGTCTGTCTCTTACCTGTCTGTCTGTCTCTTACCTGTCTGTCTGTCTCTAACCTTTCTGTCTGTCTCTTACCTGTCTGTCTGTCTCTTACCTGTCTGTCTGTCTCTAACCTGTCTGTCTCTAACCTTTCTGTCTGTCTCTAACCTGTCTGTCTGTCTCTTACCTGTCTGTCTGCCAGCCTGGCCATCCATCCAGATAAGATCCAGGTGGCGACGGGTCAGGTGGGTAAGGACCCGTTCATCTGTATCTGGGACACCTACGCCATGCAGACGGTGTCCATCCTGAGGGACGTCCACACCCACGGAGTCGCTTGTCTGGCCTTCGACTCTGACGGACAGGTGAGACCGGGACAGCAGAAAACACGGTGGGCGGAGCTACACCTGGGAAACTAACCGTTTTGTTTCTGTTGCCATAGCGACTGGCCTCGGTCGGCCTGGACGCCAAGAACACGCTGTGCGTTTGGGATTGGAGGAGAGGACGAGTCCTCGCCACGGCGACCGGACACTCGGACAGAGTAAGGCCGCCGATGGGCTCACCTGTGCAGGTATGTGGAGCTCTGCAGCAGCCTCTCACTCTCTGTGTCCTCTCAGATCTTTGACGTCTGCTGGGATCCGTTCCAGGCCAGCCGGCTGGTCAGCTGTGGAGTCAAACACATCAAGGTGAGACCGCCTCCAGTGTCAGGTGACCTGTGATGTCACCTGCTGAGCTCTGTGCGACGGCTTGGTGACGGCTTTGTTCTTCATCTGTTTCTGATTTAGAGACAATAATGGTCCAAACATGAGACAAACTATGACATAAATCTGTGCAAAATTCATGTAAAATGTTTAAAAATAACTCAAAAACTGCCTGAAATTACATAAACTTGCACAAATGAACTTGGAAAAAGTCAAAAAGGACATAAACTTGTCTGCAGTAGTTTAAAAAAACATAAAAATTTGTCCAAAATGACTTAAAGCTGTGCAAAAAAAGTGCAAAAATTACATTGACAATGGTCTAAAATGGCATAAATCTGTGCAGAATTGTTAAAAAATGATTCTAAATGTTCTAAAACTTGTTAAAAATTAATTTAAGAGTAAAACCAATAAAATAAAACCACCAGAAACAGAGAACAGAGGAGCAGGTAGTTGGAGATCCAGTATGGAGGAACATCTGCAGATGATGAGCAGAGTAGAGAGGATAAATGGAGATAGAAGAACATCTGCAGGATGAGGAGCTTCAGGAGAAACCAGCTGCAGTCTCATTTCTGTCAATTTGGGTCTCGTTTTTGTTGTATTGTGTCTGTCTTTGTTGTATTGTGTCTCGTTTTTGTTGTTTTGTGTCTCGTTTTTGTTTTTCGTGTCTCGTTTTTGTTGTTTCGTGTCTCGTTTTTGTTGTATTGTGTCTGTCTTTGTTGTATTGTGTCTCGTTTTTGTTTTTTCGTGTCTCGTTTTTGTTGTTTCGTGTCTCGTTTTTGTTGTTTCGTGTCTCGTTTTTGTTGTTTCGTGTCTCGTTTTTGTTTTATCGTGTCTCGTTTTTGTTGTTTCGTGTCTCGTTTTTGTTTTTTCGTGTCTCGTTTTTGTTTTTTCGTGTCTCGTTTTTGTTGTTTCGTGCCTCGTTTTTATTGTTTCGTGTCTCGTTTTTGTTGTTTCGTGTCTCGTTTTTGTTGTTTCGTGTCTCGTTTTTGTTGTTTCGTGTCTCGTTTTTGTTGTTTCGTGTCTCGTTTTTGTTTTATCGTGTCTCGTTTTTGTTTTCTCGTGTCTCGTTTTTGTTTTTTCGTGTCTCATTTTTGTTGTTTCGTGTCTCGTTTTTGTTGTTTTGTGTCTTGTGTTTGTTGTTTGTTGCTTACACTTCTCTTGAGGTTCTCAGTCGTCAGGTCCTGGTGATGGCAGGAGCTTCAGGAGAAACTGACTGGAGGTTGAGGAAGATGTTTGTCCTGAAGCTCCTACCATCTCTTCCTAACCGTTAAGTCCAGAGGGTGGAGCTACCTGGTCAGGTGATGCTGTCGTTGTGTTTGTGCAGTTCTGGACTCTGTGTGGAAACGCTCTGACGCCAAAGAGAGGAATCTTCGGGAAGACGGGCGACCTCCAGACCATCCTGTGTGTTTCTGTGGCCAAAGAGGAGCTGACGTACTCCGGAGCTCTGAACGGAGATGTCTACGTCTGGAAAGGAATCACTCTGATCAGGACTGTGCAGGCTGCTCATGGGGTACTGATGCATTGTGGGAGTTGTAGGACTGTTCATTTTACATAACAGAATGTTTAAACTTCAATTAAAAGAAGTAAAGGATGTAAAATTAATGTATGAAGTGAATGAAGGTAGACACAAGCTTAAAGAAAAAAGCTTTAGAAGGTTCAGTCCTGGACAGCAAAGGAGCATGATGGGAAATGTATTTCCAGGCCGGGATCTTCAGCATGCACGCCTGCGAGGAAGGATTCGCCACCGGAGGACGAGACGGCTGCATCCGACTCTGGGACGTTGACTTCAAACCCATCACCAAGATCGACCTGAGAGAGGCCGAGCAGGGATACAAAGGTAGCGTCACATGACAGAACGAGCAAAGCAAGACACAGAATGACGAAAACGAAACAGACGGCGACAAACAGGAGACACAAACGACAAAAGCAAGACACAAAACGACTAAAACAAGACACAACATGACCAAAACAAGACACAGAATGACGAAAACGAAACAGGCAGTGACAAAAGGAGACACAAACGACAAAAACCAGACACAAAATTACTAAAATGAGAGACAAAGCAACAAAAATGAGACACAAAACTACTTAAATAAGACACAAACTGACTAAAATGAGACACAAAACAACAAAAACAAGGCAGAAAATGACTAAAATGAGACACACCTGCAACCCCTCAGATGTGTCTCGTTCAGGTGTATCTCCGTGTAGTGGTGCAACGGATCATCGTTGATCGTATGGATCGCTCTCCACGTGGTCCACGGACTGGTTGATGAAAAAAAGTTGTACGTGATCACGTGGAGAGCGCATGTTTAATCCACACTAGCTGAGTGCAGTGGAAGTCATGGCTAGCAGAGGAGCAGAGGAACTTGAAAAACCTTCTGCGTCATTTAAGTCGCCCGTATGGGAGCATTTTGGTTTCCTGTAAAATACAGTGATGATGGAAGAAAGGTGGTGGACAAAACTATAACGGTGTGTAGGCACTGTGGCAGAGAAAGCCGTATGAGAGGAAACACATCGAGCGTGACCAGCCATATGAAGCGACATCACCTGGATGTGTCAGTGACAGGAGCCAAGATGAAGGCTGCTAAACAACCTGATCACCGCGGCATTTAAACGGCCTCTTGCTGCAGAATCTCACCGGGCTAAAGCTGTTACAGAAGCTGTTGGGGTGTTTACAGCTGCAGACATGAGGCCATATTCTGTGGTGCAAAACACGGGGTTTAACCCTTAGGGCCCTTTATATTTCACCTTAAAAGCTGTTGATTTTGCTTTGCTTGGTATCTTTTTTTCAGCACAACCTCACCTGTGTGATTCTATAATTATTTATACATTTTGATATAATGTATGGACACACTTGACCTAAAATAGCAGAAAAAATACAAAATCCGAGCAGAAAAAAGTTAGATTTTTTTTGCTGTGGACACCATAAACATGTGTAATGAATCTTTTTCAGAACTTATAATGTAAATATAAATTGTTTGTCATAAAATAATGTACAAATTTAGCAGTTAACACAGTTATATACCACTGTTTGCACTAAAATGCAGGAATTTTTTAGGTGTTTTTGCACAACTATTTACAAAATCATGAGGAGTCACAATAAAATTTTAAATAAATGAATTTGTACCATTCCAAAAAGCTTTTTCTGTTCACCACAATCTATCCAATGACAAAAACAATAGAAACAGGCTTTAGGACCATGGGGAGAATCCAGAGTCCTGGTGTTCTCCATTGCTAGAATATGTTTATTATGAATGTTATTATTATTGTTATTGTTGTTGTTATTGTTTTATTATTATTAATCTATTTTTATTATAATTATTGTTATTATTATTGTTTTATTATTATCATTATTATTATTATTAGTAGTAGTAATATATTACATCTGAAACAAAATCTTCATTTTCTGTGCATCTTTGGTGTCGAGCAGAGAGTGATCTGTGGCCAAAGCCAGTGAAGGACGTGCTGCTCTCCCAAAGAGTTATAACTATCCCCTGACTAAAAAAAAAGATAGAAAGTTCCAAATCCGCACTTTGGCCATCTCTCCTCTGTGTATTTCTAGAACATTCCACTCTCTTACTATGAACACAGAGACTGGGGGCGTGTCTGTGGGCGTGTCTGTGGGCGTGTCTGTGGGCGTGTCTGTGCAGCCGCTCCCCGTCAGAGCGTCTCTGTCACTCAGCTCCAAGTTTCTCAGTCGCCTTTGGGGAAATCCAGTTTTTACTCCAGAGAACTCCAGGTTTGTGAAAATCTGGTCCACATTTTCCTTCCTACACCAAGCATAACTCCAAAGGTCTGTGTTTCTGCCGGATGCTTTCAGCAGAGAGGACTCTCCGCTGAGTCCAAAGTTCAAAGTTTCGCCGCGCATAAAAGACGCTGGAAATAGCTCCGGTGAAGTTCGGTAAAAAATGTGGCGTTTATTATTGATCATATCTCTGGTTTTACTTGGCCAATCAACATGATTCAAAAACTGGTAGAAAGTTCAAAATCTGCAATTTCAGCACACGATTAAAGAGAGACTCGCCGACGCTTCATTTTCCTGCTTTGTTTTGATTACAGCGGCGCAACAAGAAAACGCTCCAGAGCGTTTTTAGGGTAGCGAGGGTTAAACATGCTGAACACGCTTGAACCACGTTAGATCCCATCATGCACCCACTTCAGTGAGAAGATTGTGTCTTTTTTTTTTGCTGATCCAATCTGTGACTTAAAACAGTGATACGATCTGAACCGAGAGTTTTTTGATCCGTTGCGCCCCTATCTCCGTGTGTTTCAGGTCTGTCGATCCGCAGCGTCTGCTGGAAGGCCGACCGTATTCTGGCTGGGACTCAGGACAGCGAGATCTTCGAGGTGATGGTCCGGGACCGGGACAAACCGGTTCTGCTGATGCAGGGTCACAGCGAGGGGGAGCTGTGGGCGCTGGACCTACACCCCAAACAGCCGGTCGCCGTTACCGGGAGCGACGACCGCTCCGTCAGGTCGGTCTGAACCACCAACACCTCACCTGTCTGTCTCACCTGTCTGTGGTCCTCACCTGTCTGTCTCTCCTGTCCCCTCAGGCTGTGGAGTCTACCTGACCACACCCTGCTGGCTCGCTGTAACATGGAGGAGTCGGTCCGAAGTGTTTCCTTCAACAACGATGGCTCTCAGCTGGCTCTGGGCATGAAGGACGGTTCCTTCACAGTGCTGCGAGTCAGGTGACCTTCCTCAGGATGACCAGACAGCTGGTTGGTTCGACCAGAGGACTGGCCTGACAGTAGATCCGTGAGCTGCTAAAGCAGGAGGCTCATTTTCAACAAGCGTTTTAAATTATCGGTAAAAACTTCAGTGCATCTGGCCTGTTTTCACCTGTTCATGTGGATTCTAGACACTAACTCTGAGACTAGAAGTCAGCTTCACCTTTAGTTGGGTTAAAACAGCTTCAGGAACATGTTTAACAGGTTGTCAGGAGTTTCCAGAGGTCGAGTCAAAACTTGACGCCTCTGATTAACATAAAGTCAGCAACAAGACACTTCGTCTCTCAAAACCTTACTGCAGCATTGTCAGAAAGATTACAGAGACAAGGACTGGGAAAGTCCTGTGGAACAAACCATTAATGGAGCTCA
Organism: Acanthochromis polyacanthus; assembly: GCF_021347895.1. Taxonomy (NCBI): domain Eukaryota; kingdom Metazoa; phylum Chordata; class Actinopteri; family Pomacentridae; genus Acanthochromis; species Acanthochromis polyacanthus. The sequence goes on from NC_067115.1 coordinate 298,968, forward strand.
GACAGACACAAAACGAGACTCAAAACGACCAAAACGAGACACAAAGCCACCAAAACGAGACTCAAAACCACCAAAATGAGACACAAAGCCACCAAAACGAGACACAAAGCCACCAAAACGAGACTCAAAACCACCAAAACGAGATAAAAAGCCACCAAAACGAGACTCAAAACCACCAAAACGACAAAAAACGACCAAAACGAGACACAAAACCATCAAAACGAGACACAAAACCACCAAAACAAGACTCAAAACCACCAAAACGAGACACAAAATGACACGCAAAACCACCAAAACGAGACACAAAACCACCAAAACGAGACTCAAAACCACCATAACGAGACACAAAACCATCAAAACGAGACACAAAACCACCAAAACAAGACTCAAAACCACCAAAACGAGACTCAAAACCACCAAAATGAGACACAAAGCCACCAAAACGAGACACAAAACCACCAAAACGAGACACAAAACGACCAAAATGACACACAAAACCACCAAAACGAGACTCAAAACGACCAAAACGAGACACAAAGCCACCAAAACGAGACTCAAAACCACCAAAATGAGACACAAAGCCACCAAAACGAGACACAAAGCCACCAAAACGAGACACAAAGCCACCAAAACGAGACTCAAAACCACCAAAACGACAAAAAACGACCAAAACGAGACACAAAACCATCAAAACGAGACACAAAACCACCAAAACAAGACTCAAAACCACCAAAACGAGACACAAAACGACCAAAATGACACGCAAAACCACCAAAACGAGACGCAAAACCACCAAAACGAGACACAAAACCACCAAAACGAGACTCAAAACCACCATAATGAGACACAAAACCATCAAAACGAGACACAAAACCACCAAAACAAGACTCAAAACCACCAAAACGAGACACAAAACGACCAAAATGACATGCAAAACCACCAAAACGAGACACAAAACCACCAAAACGAGACACAAAACCACCAAAATGACACGCAAAACCACCAAAACGAGACTCAAAATGACCAAAACGAGACACAAAGCCACCAAAACGAGACTCAAAACCACCAAAATGAGACACAAAGCCACCAAAACGAGACACAAAGCCACCAAAACGAGACTCAAAACCACCAAAACGAGATAAAAAGCCACCAAAACGAGACTCAAAACCACCAAAACGACAAAAAACGACCAAAACGAGACACAAAACCATCAAAACGAGACACAAAACCACCAAAACAAGACTCAAAACCACCAAAACGAGACACAAAACGACCAAAATGACACGCAAAACCACCAAAACGAGACGCAAAACCACCAAAACGAGACACAAAACCACCAAAACGAGACTCAAAACCACCATAATGAGACACAAAACCATCAAAACGAGACACAAAACCACCAAAACAAAACTCAAAACCACCAAAACGAGACACAAAACGACCAAAATGACATGCAAAACCACCAAAACGAGACACAAAACCACCAAAACGAGACACAAAACCACCAAAACGAGACTCAAAGCCACCAAAACCAGACACAAAGCCTCCAAAATGACAAGCAAAATGGCAAAAATGAAACACAAAACGGCCAAAACTAGACACAAAACAACCAAAGCGACCAATGAGTAGCGAGGAAAAGTCTGGAGAGGAAACATGGAGATAGAAAAACATCTACAGGATGAGGAGATGGGAGAAGCTTCTAGAAAGATTATTCTATGATTACAAGGACCTGGATGACAGAGAACCTCCGCAGACATATGGCGAGGCGTATAAATGTTACATTAAATGTTCTCGGGTTCTGAGGAACTCCAACGACCAGTCCATCATTTCCAGATTTACCCTGTAGATGCTCTCAGTACCTGGAGGTAATCGATCTTCTCTGCAGGGACATGACGGAGGTCGTCCACATCAAGGACAGGAAGGAGGTGATCCACGAGCTGAAGTTCTCTCCGGACGGTTCCTACCTGGCAGTGGGATCTAACGACGGGCTGGTGGATGTCTACGCCGTGGCTCAGCGCTACAAGAAGGTGGGGGAGTGCAGTCGCTCTGCCTCCTTCATCACTCACCTGGACTGGTCCGTCGACAGCCGCTTCCTGCAGACCAACGATGGAGCCGGAGAAAGACTCTTCTACCGGATGCCAGGTACCGGGCAGAGGGTGCACCTGTCTGCACCTGGGACTAGACTTTAGACTAGTCCTTTGACTGACCTGTACAGACTAGAGACCAGACCTGAAACTTGTTACCTGTCTAGAATGGGGACTTGACCTGGGACAAGATTTGGAGCTTACCTGCCTTTAGTGAAGACTTATCCATCCATCCATCCATTCTCTATACACCGCTTTATCCTCACTAGGGTCATGGGGGGTGCTGGAGTCTATCCCAGCTGACTCGGTGAAGGCAGGGGACACCCTGGACAGGTCACCAGTCTGTCACAGGGCTACATATACAGACACACAATCACACTCACACCTACGGACAATTTAGAGTAACCAATTAACCTCAGCATGTTTTTGGACTGTGGGAGGAAGCCGGAGTACCCGGAGAAAACCCACGCATGCACAGGGAGAACATGCAAACTCCATGCAGAAAGATCCCAGGCCCAGGCCGGGATTTGAACCGGGGATCTTCTTGCTGCAAGGCGAAAGTGCTAACCACTACTCCACTGTGCAGCGACTTGGGACTTATCCATACAGAATTACAACTGGACTTGTTACCTGTCTAGTCTTCATACTCAGCTGTCTAGTTATGGAAATCACCTGTCAAGCAGTGGAACTTACCTGCCTTCTTGGTGTTTGTGCAGCGGGGAAACTGGTTCCCAAGGAGGAGGCGAAGGGGATCCACTGGATGACCTGGACAGGTGTTGTCGGGCCGGAGGTGAACGGCATCTGGCCCAAATACTCGACCGTCACCTCAGTAAACTCGGTGGACGCCAACTACAGCAGCGCCGTGCTGGTGACTGGAGACGACCTCGGCCTCGTCAAACTGTTCAGGTTCCCCTGCTTGAAGAAAGGTCAGTGGTCCAGAACATTCTTAGTACTGCAGGAACTCATCTGAAGAACCAGGGCCTGAGTTTAGCTCAGATTCTTTGAGCTTTAGGACAGCTTTAGCTCCTTCCGGGTGTTGGAACAGATTGATTTCCCCCTGAGGAACCAGATGATCCTGACTTGTCTTCTAACGGCTGCTGATGATCGTCTTCCTCCAACAGGAGCCAAATTTAAGAAGTACATCGGCCACTCCGCCCACGTGACCAACGTTCGCTGGTCCAATGATCTGCAGTGGGTCGTCAGCACCGGCGGCGCCGACCACGCTGTCTTCCAGTGGAGGTTCCTGCCTGAAGGAGTCATGAACGGAGTCCTGGAACCGCTTCTCCAAGGTAACGTAGAGGTCTACCACTGAACCACAGACAAGTTCCTACTGGTCCATGTGTGATCTTTAAATCTCCAGGTGTTAATCCAGACACTCAGTGAGATGTTCTGTTTAGTTTATCTTCTGAATCTCTTCTTAAACCTCCGTTTGTCACTCAGTGAGATATTCTGTTTGTCCAGAGGGTTATGCCGACTCCAACAGTGGCGAGTCGGACTCGGACGTGTCGGACGTCCCAGAGCTGGATTCGGACATCGAGCAGGAAGCTCAGACCAGCTACGAGCGCCAGGTGACCAGGAAACAGACACCGTCACCAGATTACCTGTCTTACCCGCTGTCTGACTCACCTGTGTCTGTCTGCAGGTGTACAAGGAGGACCTGCCGCAGCTCAGGAAGAAGTTGATTGGCTCCCTGAAGCGGCAAAAAGCTCCCGATGAAGGCCTCCGTCTGCAGTTTGTTCATGGGTAAAAACCAAACCCTAAACCACTAACACTGATCACTTTCATCTCTTCTTTGGTTTGGTTTTTGGCCTTGGTCTCTTTTTTGTCATTTTGCGTCTTGTTATTGACGTTTTGTCTTGTTTTTTCATTGTTTTGTGTCTTTTACTTATCGTTTATCCATTTTTGCCACGTTGTAACTTTTTTGTCTTTTTTTCTGTTTTGTTTCATATCGTTTTTCTCATTTTTGTCATTTTGTTTAATTTTGTGATAGTTTGTCGTTTTTTTGTTTTGCATCTCGTTTTGTTTTATTTCGTGTCGTTTGTCACATTTTTGTTGTTTTGTGTTTAATTTTTGTAGTAGTTTGTCTTGTTTTTGTTGTTTCTTGTCTTTTTTAAAGTAGATCGTATATACTTCAGTTCTAGGTGACTAAATGTGTTCCTTTGTAGACTCTCTGTGAACTGGAAGTTGTAATGAGGAAATGATAAACTGAGGATGAAGGTTGCTGTTATTTTTCTTTATAAATTTCAGGTTGTTCATAAAGTTGAGTGAAAAGATAATTCCTTTAATGTATTTTTTTACACTAAAACAAAGGAACCATTGGGAGTTGTGGTTATTTATTGGTTATTATGCTGCGGTTTTACTGGTCCTCTGGAGATTAAACTGGGATGTTTGAACCCTGTTTGACCAAGCTCATTCTCGTGTCCACCTGTGTTTTCCAGGTACCGGGGCTTCGACTGCCGTAACAACCTGTTCTACAGTCAGACAGGTGAGGTGGTGTACCACGTTGCCGCCGTCGCCGTCGTCTACAACCGGCTGCAGCACAGTCAGAGGTTTTACCTCGGCCACGACGACGACATCCTCAGCCTCGCCGTCCATCCACTCAAAGATTACGTGGCCTCCGCTCAGGTACGGTCGGCCAATCAGAGCGCGGCACACTAGTGACGGGTTGCCTGAGAGCGTTTCTGATTGGCTGCTCTGTGTTCAGGTGGGCAGAGACCCGGCCATTCACGTCTGGGACATGCAGACCCTGAAGTGTCTGTCGCTGCTCAAAGGACACCACAGCAGAGGGGTCTGTTCTCTGGAGTTTACAGGTACCCAAGTCACCATTGGTTATCCCCAAATCTTCACCTTATATCCTTTAAAACAACATTAGTTATCCCTAAGTCCTCACCTGATATCCTTTAGAACAACATTGGTTATCCGTAAATCCTCACCTGTAATCCCTAAAACATTGGTTATCCCAGAATCACTCGTTTGTATTCATCACCAGTAATCCTTAAATTGTCCTTTTTAGCCTCTAAAGCACCATTTGTTATCCCTCTGTCATCACTTGTACACCTTAGATCAGCTTTTGTCTGTGACTCACTCATGTATTTTCATAGATCACTGTTTGTTGTCCCTAAATTATGACCATTAATCATTAAATTGGCATTTGTTCTGTCAGAATCACCATATGTCAATCAAGCAGGCGCCATTTGTTATCACTAAATCTCTGAGAGGAAACCATAAGTCATCATCTGTAATCCTTACGTCACCGTTTGTTATCCTTAACTAGTCCTTCTAAACCGTTAACCATCTTTGGTAGACCTCGTTTGTGGACTCACCAGATCACCGTTTATTATCCTTAACCCTCCTCCTGTATCTGTGTTCTTAAGCGGATGGCAAGAATTTGATCTCGGTGGGAATCGATGAATTTCACTCCATCATCATCTGGGACTGGAAGAAAGGAGAGAGACTAGCCAAGGCCAGGTACGTACACCTGGATACACAGATGATAGCAACATCTAAACATGATCCATCAGTCAGAAGGTTCTTCCTTCTGTGTTCAGGGGTCATAAGGAGAAGATCTTCGTGGTGAAGAGTAACCCCTTCAGGATGGACAAACTGGTGACTGTGGGGATGAAACACATCAAGTTCTGGCAGCACTCAGGTACACCCTCATTCCTGTTTACCTGAAACACACCTGATGGACAAGTGACTTGCAGTGGAACTGATCTTAGGTCAATGTTTGATTGATTTTTTTCTTTTTCTGATCACAAGAAAATTATTCTGAAGTGAAAAAAACGCGAAATACTTTTGTGTTTTCCTCTGAGTTTAGCTAGCAACGGGCACCATGACAAAGCCTTCTGTGGAGGTTAATGACCTGAGATGTTCCACCTTTTAATTGTAAGAGCTTCAGTAGAAACCAACTGGACTTCTCTGGAAGATGTTTGTTGAAACGTCTTCCAGAGAAGTCCAGTTGGTTTCTTCTGAAGCTCCTACGATCAACAGGACCTGGATGAGTTTAGCAGCAATGGGCACAATGACAAAGACTCACGTGGAGGTTGATGACCTCCAACCAGAGCTCAGGTGTTTAAAACATCATTATTAGCACTATATCAATCAAGATCTGCTTCTTGAATAAGAAATGTAACTAAATGTCGGAGCAGATTTCCTGTTGGCTGATCAGGTCATGTGCGGTCTCGTCCTGCAGGGGGCGGTCTGACGTTCAAACGGGGGATTTTCGGGAACCTGGGGAAGCAGGAGACGATGATGTCGGCGTGTTACGGCAGATCGGAGGACCTGGTGTTCTCCGGTGCCACCAATGGAGACGTTTACATTTGGAGAGACACGACGCTCATCAAGACCATCAAGGCCCACGATGGGCCGGTGTTCGCCATGTGCTCCCTGGACAAGGTGACCTGTTCATCATTTTACAAGAATAAAATGTATTTAGGAGGTTGTTCTAATGTTAGATTCTTTATAGATCAGTTACAATACACAAGTTCATTCCTCACTTTGATTTAAAAGAGCTAAATTATGAGATTAAGTTGTAAAATCACAAGAAAAATTATGTTTTGGGGTAAAATATTACGGTCAGAAACACCAACATCTAGACCCGAGCCAGGTGCAAACAAGGTTCCTGCGTCATTGATGAAGTTTTTTTTCCTCCTTGTGCTGCGTTGACTGTCCAGGGCTTCGTGACGGGGGGGAAGGACGGGATCGTGGAGCTGTGGGACGACATGTTCGAGAGATGTCTGAAGACGTACGCCATCAAAAGAGCCGCCCTGTCTCCGTCCTCTAAAGGTCACTTCCTGCTTTGTGTTCGCTCAGACTTTACGTTTCCTTCGCCGCCTGGTGTCTGATTGGTCTGTTTGTGGTCAGGTCTGCTGCTGGAGGACAACCCGTCCATCAGAGCCATCACTCTAGGACACGGCCACATCCTGCTCGGAACCAAGAACGGAGAAATCCTCGAGATCGATAAGAGTGGTCCGATGACGCTGCTGGTTCAGGTCAGAGGTCCATCAGAGAACATTCAAGCCTACAATTAAAAGGTGGAACATCTCAGGTCATTAACTACCACAGAAGTCTTTGTGATGGTCCCCGTTGCTAGTTAAACTCCCACAAAGCTATCTGCTGCTTGTAGTCACCATATTCCGGCATCCCTACTGCCAACTATCTGCACAGTCCTGAGTCCCAGACCAACAGGTGTGTAGAAGTGTTCACCTGCAGGTAAACGTTGACCTGTGTGTGCTGTGTTCAGGGTCACATGGAGGGTGAGGTGTGGGGTTTGGCAGCTCACCCTCTGCTGCCCGTCTGCGCCACCGTCAGTGACGACAAAACTCTGAAGATCTGGGAGCTGTCGGCCAATCACCGCATGGTCGCCGTCCGCAAGCTCAAGAAAGGTGAGATGAGCTGATAAAACCCCTTTATATACTTACACACCTGTGCGTTACCTACACTACCTGTGTGTTACCTACACTACCTGTGCGTTACCTGTGCGTTACCTGTGCGTTACCTGTGCGTTACCTGTGTGTTACCTGTGTGTTACCTACACTACCTGTGTGCTGCCTATCAGGTGGGCGGTGCTGCGCCTTCTCTCCAGATGGTAAAGCTCTGGCAGTTGGTCTGAACGATGGCAGCTTCTTAGTGGTTAACGCTGACACGCTGGAGGACATGGTGACCTTCCACCACCGCAGAGAGCTCATCTCAGACATTCGCTTCTCCCAAGGTACCTGAACTCAACACACAGACGGGTGCAGCGCATGGTGGCCGTGACTGGCATGTTGTTGATTGGTCAGGTGCTTGTTTCAGATGCAGGGAAGTACCTGGCCGTGGCCTCACATGACTCCTTTGTAGACATCTACAACGTCCTGACCAGTAAGAGAGTCGGCATCTGTAAAGGAGCTGGGAGCTGCATCACCCACGTCGACTGGGACTCCAGAGGTGAACACTCACCTGAACTCACTGAAATCTAAAGTTGACTTGGATATGAAGCATTTTGGCCTTAACTGTCTGCAATAAGTACGAACATGTGCTCCCTGGAAAAGGTGCAGCTCACCTGTTCATCATTTTACAAGAATAAAATGTATTTAGGAGGTAGTTAGATTCTGTAAATTTCAGTTACAGTACACAAGTTCATTCCTCACTTTGATTTACAAGATCTAAAAGATTAGTTTAGAAAATATATGAACACCAAGACTTCAATGAACATCTAGACCTCTATGAACACCTAGACCTCTATGAACATCTAGACCTCTATGAACACGTAGACCTCTATGAACATCCAGACCTCTATGAACACCCAGACCTCTATGAACACCCAGACCTCTATGAACATCCAGACCTCTATGAACACGTAGACCTCTATGAACACCTAGACCTCTATGAACACGTAGACCTCTATGAACACCTAGACCTCTATGAACACCTAGACCTCTATGAACACCCAGACCTCTATGAACATCCAGACCTCTATGAACACGTAGACCTCTATGAACAGTTAGACCTCTATGAACACCTAGACCTCTATGAACACCCAGACCTCTATGAACACGTAGACCTCTATGAACATCCAGACCTCTATGGACACCTAGACCTCTATGGACACCTAGACCTCTATGAACACCTAGACCTCTATGAACACCTAGACCTCTATGGACACCTAGACCTCTATGAACACCTAGACCTCTATGAACACCTAGACCTCTGTGAACACCTAGACCTCTATGGACACCTAGACCTCTATGAACACCTAGACCTCTATGAACACCTAGACCTCTATGAACATCTAGACCTCATGTCCTATGAACCTTAGCATGTTAGCGTGTTTAGAAATAAATGGTAAATAATTTTGTGTGAAATGGTAGCATCTTTTGCTGAAATTATCTGAGCCAACAACATCATACATAACATACCTTTATATTACAGGTGAAATTTTAGCCAGTCATGCTATCATGTTTGCTAAACTGTTAGTAAGCTGAAAGGCTAAATATGACATCTAGTCAAAACAAATCAAAATAAGTATCTGGCATGTAGCATGATCAGCATGCTAACGTTAGTTTAGTTTTAGTCTTAGTTTTATCCAGTCTACGCCTCCAGACTCTTCCTTCTGTTTGCTGTACAGGTAAACTGCTGCAGGTGAATACTGGGGCTAAGGAGCAGCTGTTCTTTGAAGCTCCGCGGGGACGCAAACAGAACATCAGCATGGCGGAGGTCAGAAACACTCTGAAAGTTGTCAGTTTGAGTTCTTTTATGTAAACATGTCTGAATCATCATGGTGTTTCTGTGTTTAGTTTGAAAAGCTGGACTGGGCCAGCTGGACGTCTGTTCTGGGTCCGACCTGCGAAGGAATATGGCCGACACTCAGCTTCGTCAACGCCGCCTCGCTCACCAAAGATCGCAAACTGCTCGCCACCGGAGACGACTTCGGCTTCCTAAAGCTGTTCAGCTTCCCGTCCAGGGTGAGACCGGACAGAGTTGCGACTGAAATGTGTTCAAATCCCTTTTTAGTTTCTCGTTCTGACTCTTTTCTGTTTAAACTCAGGGCCAGTTCGCCAAATTTAAGAAGTATGTGGGTCACAGCACCAATGTGACCAATGTCCGCTGGTCCAATGACGACTCAATGCTGCTGTCGGTGGGCGGAGCTGACACGGCGCTGATGATCTGGACCAGAGAAGCACCAGGCCACAAAGAAAGCAAAGCTGTGGACAGTGAGGAGTCAGACGACGACACCGAGGAGGATGGAGGTAACACCCTCCAATCAGCAAGTGTAGACCAGAGGGGGATGTAAACTAGTAGAGCAACTAGTTGCATAGGCCTGAGGACTAGTTGTAGAGATCTGAGGACTAGTTGTAGAGGTCTGAGGACTAGTTGTAGAGGTCTGAGGACTAGTTGTAGAGATCTGAGGACTAGTTGCATAGGCCTGAGGACTAGTTGCATAGGCCTGAGGACTAGTTGTAGAGGTCTGAGGACTAGTTGTAGAGATCTGAGGACTAATTGCATAGGCCTGAGGACTAGTTGTAGCGGTCTGAGGACGAGTAGTGGTCTGGATTCAGGATGATTTGTGACTTGCTGCGTTTTCAGGGTACGACAGTGACGTCGCTCGGGAGAAGGCGGTGGACTACGTCACCAAGATCTATTCAGCCAGCATCAGGAACATGTCAGGAACCAAACCTCACCAGCAGCACAAAGAGCTTCCTGTGGAGGAGAGGTACCGTGGAGTCAATATTTCACTTACGTGAGCTCAGACACAGTTCGTCTATAATGTTGGTCATCCTGTTCAGGCCTCCTGTGAGCCGAGCTGCACCGCTGCCCGACAAACTACTGAAGAACAACGTGACCAAGAAGAAGAAGGTGGTGGAGGTCAGTACAAGACATCCGGTTAGCATCAGTCTGTCGACGTCAGACTTCTGATGACTGTCAAACTGTTGGTGTTTGCTGTCAGGAGCTGGTGTTGGAGCACGTCTTCGGCTACCGAGGCTTTGACTGTCGCAACAACCTGCATTACCTCAATGATGGCGCTGACATAATCTTCCACACCGCCGCCGCCGTGGTCATCCAGAACCTGTCTGCCGGTCAGTAGAGCTCTTACTCCCACCTTCCAACCACCTGCTGATGTTGACTCCATTCTGCTCTCCGCCTTGACAGGAACTCAGAGTTTCTATCTGGAACACACCGATGACATCCTCTGTCTGACCGTCAACCAGCACCCCAAATACCAGAACATCATTGCCACCGGACAGATTGGTGAGTCTCTGACCAGAACTGTAGCAGAACCCTCATCACCAGGTCCAGCTAAAGCTCCTCCTTCTGGAAAAAGTGCATCAGTTTGTTTGTTTCATTCAAACAGTCAGAAGTTCTGATTTCATGTGGACTTTCTTAAAGATGTCACTCTTTGGTCAGTACTCTCCAGGTGTTCTGGTTGATTGGTTCCTTCCATTCATTTATTATTTTTGGCAACTGGAGGAACTGACTACCTTTGAACACCCTTGGGTTTCCACAACTTTGGATTGGACCAAACTGATGATGACTGCAAGGTCTAACTTATTTAACGTTTCTGAACGTTTACTGAACACTTACTGGTAGTTGCTCCAAACTAACTGACACCATTTTAAAGAAGATCTGAGGACTGGTTGTAGAGGTCTCTAACTAGCTGTAGAAGTCACAGAACTAGTTGTTAAAGTCTAGACTAGTTTTACTATATCGGTCAACAGAGTTGTTGGTGTGAATGACAAACCTTCAAAAAAGACACAAAGTTATTAAAAACAAGAACAAAGACCAAAAAAACTACAGCAGACAGATATAGAAAGACCAAAAACTAAAAAGACAATCCAAGATAAACTTTCCTCTGGTTAGGACCCAGCCAGCCTTGAGGAAAGCTGCTCTTCATCTGTTGTTTAACCTGAACTGTTCAGCAGGACGCTGTCCATGCCAACACTCAGCTGTTCTAACCGATTTAACTGATCACCAGGTTGTTCTCATGCATGACTGGCTGCTTTTTGTCCATCACATCTCTTTTCTTTTCCACTGCCTTCTCATTGTCACCGCCTCACCTCACCCACAGGTGACGTCACTGACCTGCCAGGTGAGTCTGAGCTCATCATCGCTCATCACTGATCCATTCACCGCCGTTCTGTCGGCTTCCATGTGTTTAACCTGTTGGTGTTGTTTGCTGTCGTTGGTGTGCAGAGGCTGAAGTGTCCGGTGAGTATTAGTCATAGGTCTGATCTGGTTCTTCTGTCTGTTGCCCCCCACCCCCACCCCGGCACACCGAGGCCATGACTGCACTAACATGGACTCAGATGAAAACACTTTGTTTAGAACATCCGCACTGAACCACTTTACTTTAAGATAAGATAAGATAAGATAAGATAGACTTTCTTGATCTCACAAAGGAGAAATTTACTGTTACAGAGCTCTTAGGAACAAACAGAGGGGTGCAAAAGTCACGAAAGGCGCAAGTACAAGATAATAAAGATAGTAAGAAATGGTAAAATAGTAAAAATATACACATCTAAGGATAGAAAACTTTTCTTATATACATTGTTATAAAATAAGATATTGCACATAATAACAACTACACAGTAGTGTTATACAGTCTGATGGCAGTGGGGATGAAGGACCTGCGGTAGCGCTCCTTCTTGCACTGAGGGTGTCTGAGTCTCGTGCTAAAGGAGCTGCTCAGCTCCACTACAGTCCGGTGCAGTGGGTGGGAGCTGTTGTCCATGATGGATGAGAGCTTGGTCAACATCCTCCTCTCACCCACATCCATCACAGAGTCCAGTGGGCAGCCCAGGACAGAGCTGGCCCTCTTGGTCAGCTTGTTCAGTCTCTTCATGTCCCGCTCTGTGCTGCCCGGGGCCCAGCAGACGACAGCGTAGAGGAAAGCAGAGGCTACCACAGTGTCGTAGAAAGTCCTTAGTAGAGGTCTGCACACTCCGAAGGACCTCAGCCTCCTCAGAAGGTGGAGGCGACTCTGGCCCTTCTTGTACAGAGCATCGGTGTTGTGGGACCAGTCCAGTTTATTGTTGAGGTGAACACCCAGGTACTTGAAACTGTCCACTGTTTCAATGTCCTGCCCCTGGATGTTCACTGGTGGATGTGGGAGTGTCCTTCTCCTGAAGTCGACCACCATCTCCTTCGTCTTACTGGTGTTGAGGCACAGGTGGTTGCGCTCACACCAGTCCACAAAGTCCATGATGACCGACCGATACTCCAGCTCGTTCCCCTCGGACACACGGCCCACAATGGCGGAGTCATCGGAGAACTTCTGGAGATGGCAGCTGTCCGTGTTGTAGGTGAAGTCCGAGGTGTAGATGGTGAAGAGGAAGGGTGAGAGGACGGTGCCCTGGGGCGCCCCCGTGCTGCAGACTACCACCTCTGACTCACAGCCGCGCAGCCGCACGTACTGTGGACGGTCAGTGAGGTAGTCAGTGGTCCAGGCAGCGAGATGTCCATCAACTCCCACGTCCACCAGCTTCCCCCTCAGCAGCGCCGGCCTGATGGTGTTGAAGGCGCTGGAGAAGTCAAAGAACATGACTCTCACAGCGCTGCCGGTGCTCTCCAGGTGAGTGAGCGCTCGCTGCAGCAGGTAGATGTCTTCTACCCCCATGTTGGGCCTGTAGGCAAACTGCAGCGGGTCCAGGTCGGAGCTCACCACTGAGCGGAGGTAGTGGAGGAGGAGCCTCTCCATGGTCTTCATGAGGTGGGAGGTGAGGGCGACAGGTCTGTAGTGGGCCAGTTCCTTGGTGTGAGCTGTTTTAGGGACTGGGACCACGCAGGAGGTTTTCCACAGGACGGGGACCCGCTCCAGGCTGAGGCTCAGGTTGTAGAGGTGGCAGAGGACCTCACAGAGCTGGTCCACGCAGGTCCTCAGCAGCCTGGGACTGATGCCGTCTGGTCCAGCAGATTTCCTCTGCTTCAGTCGCCTCAGCTCTCTCCTCACCTGGTCCGGTGTGAAGGAGAGGGGGGAGTGAGGGGGGGAGTGAGGTGGGCTGCAGGGGGTGGGAGTAGTCCGTGTGGGTGAGTTGGGGGCCGGTGAAGGTGTCGCAGGAAGGGGAGGGTCTGCTGGGCTGGGGATGTGTGAAGAGGGGGGAGCAGGAAGGGGGCAGAGGGGGTGGGGGGAGAGTCAAATCTGTTAAAGTAACAGTTCAGCTCGTCCGCCCTGCGCTGGTCTCCATCAGCTGTCCCTCTGGCACTCTGTCCATGTCCAGAAATGTTCTTAAGTCCTCTCCACACGTCCCGCGCGTTGTTCTGAACCAGCTTCTCCTCCAGCCTCTTCCCATAGTCCTTCTTGGCCCTTCTGATCCGCCACTGGAGCTCACGCTGCACTCTCTTCTGCTCCTCTCTGTCCCCTGAGATGAAAGCCCGTTTCTTCTGGTTCAGGAGGGCTTTGAGCTCAGGGGTGACCCAGGGGTGGTTGTTGGAGAAGCACCGTACCGTCCGAGTTGGCACAGTGCTGTCCACGCAGAAGTTGATGTAATCTGTGATGCAATGCGTGAGGCCATCGATGTCGTCTCCATGAGGACTGTAGAGCAGCTCCAGTCTGTGGTCTGGAAACAGTCTCTGAGTCTCTCACTGGCCTCATCTGTCCATGCCTGCACAGTTCTCTTCTGCACAGGTCCTCTTCTCACCTTGGGTGTGTAGTGGGGGAGCAGATGAACCAGGTTGTGGTCCGAGCGGCCCAGTGGGGGGAGGGGGCAGCGGTGTAGGCGCCTTTCACGTTCACATACAGTAAGTCCAGTGTCTAGTCGCCCCGTGTGTGACACGTGACATACTGTGTGAAAGTTGGGAGAAAGGCAGAGAGGGAGGCGTGGTTGAAGTCTCCACTGATCAGCACTAGAGCCCGGGGATGGCGGCTCTGGGATTTATTACGAACAGCAGCTTTTTTAAAAGTCTTATTCCACATAATAATAACTTAAAAGCTGTATTTGTGTGACCTTCTAAAGGGCAGGTTTCAGAGACATGCTGTCTTTAAAAAAAGTCACCACAATAACATCTATCAGCCGTAAACTTAAAAGCCAGAAACAACTTTCAAATGGTCCACAAACTACTCATGTGATGTCAAGTCTTAGCTCAAAATGTTATATTGTTTAAAATATCTGTCGTCCACATGGCTTGTTTACTAACTGGTAAAAAAATAAACCATTGGCAATAACCAGATTCTCTAATAGACACAAGATACGTCGCTCCTAATGAGGTCATGACTGGACCAGGACACTGAAATATGGTATTAAAGGGTAACTGTAGTACGAGAGGGTAAAAATAGCATTAGAGGGTAAATGTAGTATTAGAGGGTAGGATATACTGTATAAAACCAGTTTTCTCTCCATGGTGTCAGTAAATGTAGATCAGCTGTAGTTCCTGGTTGTTCCACCAGGTGGAGCCTTTTCCTTTTTAATCCTGTAGAGACCAGAGGAGGCGTCACTCAGACTACAGTTAAAACAGAGAGCATTGTGGGAGTTTAGCAGCAACAGGCACCATGACAAAGACTAATGAGGAAGTGAATGACCAACCTCCATCAGGTGTTTTAGAAGAACTGCATCACATCTTTTTCCAGCCATCAGACCTGACAACCAGACTTTAGTGTGGACCTAAAGCCTCCAGAAACAGTGTTTTCAGATGTCTCCATATTAGGGTGATTATAGCAGATTTCAACTGAAGCAAGTTGAACTGAGAGCAAAGCCTTGCTTAGCACCTCTTACCAGCATGTTAGACTAGCCAAGCTAGTCTTATGTGTCTGTGCTGCTCCTGGTAAGACTGTGATTCAGAGGCTGCTTCAGAAGCTTCCTATCTACTGTTTATGCTTGGACATCAGGGCATGATCAGCAGGCATGAGCATCTTTATCTGCTGGACCTGGACCCTGTTACATTAACCTCCACAGTCATGATCACATGGGTCTGTCTGGTCTGACTCTCTGGATGTGAACTTCAGCATAAAGGTTTCAGAGAACTGTCCCATGCTAATGTCCCACCATGAGAATTTCCCTGGGACACTGCTGCTGCATCCTGGGCTACCCACCATAACTGATTACTGTGATTGGTTTAAAGAAATGCAAACCATGCTGTGGAGATCGCTCTGGATATCCAGGGGTCTGTCCAACACTTTCACTGCACATTCTTCAAGAACTTTCCTGTAGATGCTCATAATGAGTCCTCATGATGTTGGTGACCCTGACCTTTTAGTCTAGATTACTAGAGTGATGTTGGGCATGAAATGGACCATCAAAGTGGAGGTCAACGTTGCTGTAGAACCATTGAGGTGGTTTATCACCGAATCAGGATCCTCCTTCCTTTGGAGGTTTTCTGCTGAGAGGAGAACCGGGGTAGATCCAGACCTCTGAAAGGAATACATATCTCATCTTCCCTGGGAATGCCTCGCCTCCAGAAAACACTGCTGAAGAGAAGAACATCTACAAAGACCTGCTTAGTCTGCAATCATCAGGTCCACAGTGTGAAGAAGAAGAAGATGGATGGACGTCTGGGTTGTACTTTTCAATGTTATTGTCTCTCTTCAGTCGACTGTTCTCAGTGTTTTGGGCGTTTGGGTGAGTTTGACTTTAGAAGGACATCCTTTGTGATCATGGCTGAAGGTGTTAATAACGGTTGCTGTTAAAGTGTGAAAATAGGTTTAAAAAAGACGCAGTTGAACTTTCACGACTCTGAATCTAACTCGCAGTCACTTACCAGTCCTGCTCTGTCGAATCAGCATGTCACTGGCAGTTTCCGCTTACTCTTTAACAAAATGGAAGTACCGAATGATCCTTAAGTCGAATAAGGTTTAGTGACTGGTCCTCTACCTGCCTATGTCCCTCCTGAACTGCTGAATCTGGGTTTGTTCCACCTGATACTCAGCATCTGCACTTCCTGGCTCCAGTCCACCTCGTATTCAAGGTTGTGATGCTCCTCATTCCATTGGTTTCTCCATTCTTTGGTGTTTTTCTACCTTGATTCCTTGATTTTGTGTTTCCCTTTTTATTTCTTCCCTGTTCTTTGTGATTCCTTGGCTACCTTAGATCCGAGTTGTTTTTTTTTGTTAGATCTCATAATTCCTTCCCTTGCATGTTTGTTCTACAGGTCGTGGTAAAAATCTGTTGTTTTACTTCCTGATACTGTGATTCCTACTTTGCTTGGTCCTGTCGTGTCTTGAGTCCTTGGTGTTCTGATTCCTTGGTTCCTTGGCCACTTTATTACCTTTGTTTCCAACAGACTGTGGCCTATTTGACTGCCTTAGTGCCTTTGATCCTCAGTATCACAATTCCCTGAACCTGTTACTACTTGGCCTACTGATGCTGGGGTTCTCAGCTGCTTTGGTTCTGTCATTCCCAGTCTTTCTTCTACCTTATTGACTTTGAGCCTTGACTCGTCAGTGTCTAGAAGCAAAGGTCCTTGGTTGAACGAAATTTTAGTGCCTTGGTTCCCTGAATGCATTAGGTCTTCGGTTCCACAGGTCCACAGATCTTCATAGCCTCTTTCTTCGGTTTCTTAGGCCAAAGGTTCTTTATTTTTGTGGCCACTTCTATGATTAAGGTTCTCGGCTTGCAGTTGATAGAATGTTAAAGACATAGCTCACTCAGCACTAGGCATGGGCCGGTTACCGGTTTTAAGGTATACCACGGTATGAAAAAGTCAAGGTTTCAAAACCACTAAAATTTTCCGTCATACCATTCCTGCGGTATGAGCGTTTTTTTACTGTGACGTCTCATCAGGGAGAAAGTAGAGGTCCCTCACGCTGTGTGAAGCTGCAGCCTAAAGCGCCCCTCCCCCGCTCACCTGCGTTTGTTGTGAGTGACAAGCAGGCAGCTCTGCAGGCTGTGCGATGGCTGAAGGAGGCGAACCCCCTGAACTTTTTCCGCCGTCCAAGCGGACTAAGTCGGCTGTTTGGGAATACTTCGGCTACCGTAAAAAGCCAGACGGCCACGGCTTGGAGGAAGAAGGTCGCCCGACGTGCAAAACATGCTTGAGGACAGTGGCAGCCCGAGGAGGCAATACATCGAATATGACAGCGCATCTACGGGAGCACCACCCATCGCTGTATGCTAAATTAAAGGTGCTGTCTTGAAATGAACGAGCGTATTAGCGTCTGACATTAGTGAAATGAGCTTGTTACCGAGGCAGATATGGTAACTACCATATCTTATCTTTTCTTCATCTCTATCTTTTAGTAACTTTTTTTATATTTTAACTGAGGCAGATATGGTAACTAGCTTGCTAAGGATTTATCTTAGCATGCTAGTTACCATATCTGCCTTAGTAAAAAAAAAAAAAAAAGTTATCCACAACTTTTTTCTTTCATCAATCTTTATTGCTAAGATGGATAACAACAGCTAGTTTACTCTCTAACATTTTAGAGCTGCAATCATAATACCGTGAAACCGTGATATTTTTGCCTAAGGTTATCATACCGTCTGAATCTCATACCGGCCCATGCCTACTCAGCACCACAGTTCCATGCTCCTCTGGTTCTTAGGTGCCTGGGCTACCTTCATGCTTTAGGGACCACAGTTCCTGGACTCTTTAGGTCCTATGCTGTTTAAAGCCTCAACTCCTTGGTCGGTACGTCAGTTTTTCAGCTCCAAGGTTCCGCAGTTCCCCAACTCCTGAGCTCTGTGCTGCCTCTGTTCTTCGGTTATTGTGGTTCCTATGGTGTCGGTCTCTTCTTGCAGGCCTTGCTCCTTCCATCCATGTGTGGGATGCCATGACCAAGCAGACACTGTCCATCCTGCGTTGTTCCCATGCTAAGGGTGTCGGCTACGTCAACTTCAGCGCTACAGGGAAGCTGCTCCTGTCTGTGGGGGTGGAGCCTGAACACACCATCACGGTGTGGAGGTGGCAGGAAGGTACCAAAAACTTCTGACAAACGAAATTTTCAATTATGTAATGAGCTGAGAAGCATTTCTTGAACAGGTTCCCTGGTCTCTCCTTAACATTTATTGATCTAGATCTGTACCTGTCTAATGATGGTGTAGTAATTCAGAGCAGGAATGCTTTTAGAATCTTAAACTGGATGAAAAGATGCAGGTATCAATATCAAGGACCTGCTGACCAAACCAAAGCCAATCCATTTACCATACATTACTTATATTTGGAAGGTGACCTCTTACCTCTCTGCCAGGCACCAAGGTGACCAGTAAAGGTGGCCACGCTGAGCGGATCTTTGTCGTGGAGTTCAGACCAGACTCTGATACCCAGTTTGTGTCAGTGGGAATCAAACACATCAAGTTCTGGACTCTGGTTGGAGGTTCGCTCCTGTACAAGAAAGGAGTGATTGGCTCGGTGGAGGACGGCCGCATGCAGACCATGTTGTCTGTCGCATTTGGTGCTGTAAGGAAATCTGATTTTAAACTCCAAAACACAACTTTCGAATGAATTTAATAGAGTTGCACTAAATCTGTGTTTATGTCCTCCAGAATAACCTGACCTTCACCGGTGCGATCAATGGAGACGTGTATGTCTGGAGGGAGCACTTCCTGGTGCGAGTCGTGGCGAAGGCCCACAGCGGCCCGGTGTTCACCATGTACACCACCCTGAGGGACGGACTCATCGTTACCGGGGGCAAAGAGCGACCGTGAGTAGTTCACATATTATCACAAGGGTCACCAATAAAAGCTCATCCAGGGAGGTTTGTTTTAATGTCAGCCTTTGGGAATAATTCCCCAGATTCCTCCACTAGATAATAACACCAGGTCAACTCATGGCTGTTTGGAGTCAAAGAAACTAATACAGTAGAACCAAGCTTAGTGTAGACCCCATGGAACATATTCTACATCTGGTTGATCCTCTGTCTTTAATAATTTGGCTGCAGGGCCTGTTGTTACCTATCCATAGGTAAGAACCAGGGTTTAGACTGATCCATTTTGGGGTTCCACCAGTCTTGGAGTATTTTGGAATTTTAATTCTAAAAACAAAATGAGGATGTTTGTTGGTGTCTGACAGGACTAAAGAGGGGGGCGCTGTGAAGCTCTGGGACCAGGAGATGAAGCGCTGCAGAGCGTTCCAGCTGGAAACTGGCCAGCCGGTGGAGAACGTCCGATCCGTCTGCAGAGGGAAGGTTGGAGTTGAACTCTCAAGTTCTACGAAACCAATAATAAGACAGTCGATGGTCAAATCTGAGCAGCTTCTGCACCAGAATCACAACTTCTGACCACTGAATTGCATTTTCATTGACCATTCACATCATTCGACAAATCAGAGCCTCAGTTAGCTGCCAGCTCAATTCAGATTAACTGCTACCAGTCTGGTAGCAATGCTTTTAATTTGTTGGTATTGGCTGGTTGAGTGCAGTTTGTTTAGCTGCCTCCATGTTCTCCTGTTAACAGTGGCAGGTCTGAGGTTCCTCATAGTTTCTTAGTTCTCTGCAGTGGAACAGTTCTGTGTCTCTGATCCAGGGTAAAATCCTGGTGGGAACCAAAGACGGGGAGATCATAGAGGTTGGAGAGAAGAACGCCGCCTCCAACACCATGATCAATGGACACACCCAGGGGGGGATCTGGGGTCTAGCAACTCACCCTTTCAAAGACGTCTTCATCTCGGCCAGCGACGACGGGACCATCAGGATCTGGGACCTGGCTGATAAGGTAGGACGTACTCCATGTTTCAGACCTGATCAGCTTCAGGCTGCAGTGATGCAACATTCCTGTCATCTTTCTGCACTAGAAACTCCTGAACAAGGTGAGTCTGGGTCATCCTGCCAAGTGTACGTCCTACAGTCCCAACGGAGAAATGGTTTCCATCGGCATGGAGAACGGAGAGTTCATCGTCCTGCTGGTCAACTCGCTCACCGTGTGGGGAAAGAAGAGAGATCGCAGCGTGGCCATCCAGGACATTCGGTAGGTCGCCACCCGCTAACATCTATGGGTTGTCCTTCAGTCCACTCATGTTGTTGTGGATTTCTGTGGTCCAGGTTCAGTCCAGACAACCGCTTCTTGGCGGTGGGTTCAGTTGAAAGTGCTGTGGACTTCTACGACCTTTCCCTCGGACCATCTCTCAATCGGATTGGTTACTGTAAGGACATCCCCGGCTTCGTCATCCAGATTGACTTTTCTGCTGACAGCAAACACATTCAGGTTTGAAACATGTCCTGATTCTCAGTGGCCTCATTGTTGTGACCTTTAAGTCTCTAATAGGAGGTTAAGTTGTCCTTTGTTTTTGTGGCAGGTCTCCACCAGCACCTACACCCGTCAGGTCCACGAAGTTCCCTCAGGGAAGATCGTCACGGAGCTGACCGCCATTGAAAGGATCACCTGGGCTTCCTGGACCAGGTAAGACATAACCGTAACCCGACACTGAATATTTCAGATATTCTATCTGTTGACCGGGAAGATCCCCATGTGACAGTCCAGTTAGAACATGACCACAAAGGGTAAAAAAATAACTAGAGAGAATCAGGACAACAGAGGAACTAACTTTGGAGACTCAGGAACTAGCCTGAGAACTTAGAGGATGAACTTATTGACCTCTAAACTTTGGCTTCAAATATTAGCGAACTAAATGTAGAACCCGTGGAACATTTTCTCAAACTTAGGATACACAGAGCAGCTAAGGGAACATGTAGACCTTTAGGAACCAATCATAGATCACAGGGAAACTAGAGAACTCCTCAGATTAACTGTAGAACAATGGGACTCCGTGAACCATGGACGTACTGCAGGGCTCTTGGTTCCCTGAGTCTGGAACATGTTGTGGAACTTCCTGGGGTTTTGGGAACATGGGTTACTGACTGTGTTGTTTCGTGTTCTAGCATCCTTGGTGATGAGGTTCTCGGTGTTTGGCCTCGTAACGCTGAGAAAGCCGACGTGAACTGTGCTTGTGTTTCCCACGCCGGCCTCAACCTGGTGACCGGAGATGACTTCGGCCTCATCAAGCTCTTTGACTTCCCGTGCAGCGACAAATTCGTAAGTGAACTTCCTGTCTGATAAACCTGAGTCCTGCAGCTTAGAGTCCAAACTGATCTCTGTCGCCTCCTTCTGGTCGTCTGCAGGCCAAACACAAGCGCTACTTCGGTCACTCTGCTCATGTGACCAACATTCGCTTCTCCTGTGATGATAAATATGTGATTAGCGCCGGCGGCAGTGACTGCAGGTGAGATAAACCCTTCATCAAACCTGCATCAACCTGCAAGCAACATGATGAAATGTTCTACCAGGTTCTGCAATGGGATGATTCCTTAGTTTTTTACGAAAGAACATTTATTATTTCGGTGTTTTGACAATTTGGACAGAATCAGATAAAACGATTCATAAAAACAAAGAGTTGGAGCCTCAGAGCAGCAGATGTTAAACAACTGTGGAAGATGAGTCTTCAGGTTCTTTAACTGAACTTCTGCTGTTTCCTCTGCAGTCTGTTCGTCTGGAAATGTCAGTGAGACCTGGAACCTCCTGGAACCTCCACCTGGATCCTCCTCCTGTGATGCTGCACTCTCCTGGATCTTCAGTCCAGCTCTGAGGGACTAACCCGTCAGTTTGTTCTGCTGGTCTTCTTGTACATTGAGATGCGTTGGTGTGAACCCGAGGAGGTTGTGTGTGTCGTAGTCGTAGTTGTGTGTGGGGGTGTAGCTGTGTGATGTAGCGGTGTTTCGTTGTCAGTATGTGCCTTTTTCACAAACTCTGACCAAACATTTCATACGACTTTCTCTCTAATCGTGGTGCTACGTGACGTTTAGGGCTCTACTGTGGTTGTGCGTCTCGTTGTGTGATGATGATGACGATGTAGTTTTATTTCACTGCACTAGAGTGAAGTTAAAAATAGAGGAAGATGGATCAGTGTTTGATCCCACTAATCAATAACTGAAGATCAATAGGAAATAGTTTGTACAAAAAAAGATTCTACCTCAAAATACAGCAAAGTGAAACTGAATCAGAGTTGATGTATTTAAGGTAGAAGAGAGATATTTAATAAAACTGTTTGTGGATATGACTTTTGCATCCAGGTGGTGGCGCTGTGTCGTCTTTCTGTTTAAGTTCATTCACACTGAAGGTTGTTGCTGCTGAACGTAGCGACACACACTGATCATTTCATACTTCTGTCATCTGATGAAACGGTTTCTAGAAACATCTTCCAGAAGTCTGGTTGGTTTCTCCTCAAGCTCCTACGACGACCAGGACCTGATGACGAGAACCTCCACACACCGTCTGATGAAAAACGAGACAAAACGACCAAAACTGGACACAAAAGACAAGACAAAAGCAAGACAGAAAACACAAAAATGAGATGGAACAACAAAAGCAAGACAGATGACAAAAATGCGATACAAAATAAAATGACAAAAACTAGACACAAAACGACAAAAACAAGACAAAATGACAAAACAGAGAATGACACACGTCATCAACGGGTCATGCTAACATGCTGTTCATGTTCCATGTAGAACTAGAAAAGCAGTCCTCCTCCAAGGATGCTCAGGTGACGTATCATTTCCGATGGATGAAATCTTTAATAAAATGACCTTTGTGTTATGCATGTGCATGTACTGAACTATGTGTTACGGTTTCAGTGAGGCTGAAACGCAGGGATGAGGAAGATAAATGAGTTCACAAAAAGACATTTATTACACAAACTTCAGGTTAGAGAAAACCACAAATCAAACTGGAAGACTGCGACCAGAAATGACGTGGAATACTCACGACTCAGAACACTTAAAGAACTCAGTAGTTCCCCTAGAGGGCTGGAGGTATACACAACCACAGAATAAGACTGACCCACTACAGGTAAAACCGAGGCAGGAGAGCACAACGGTAAATAACAAAATGTAAAATTTAATTCGAGGAATACTAACAAGTTTAGTGAACTGCACAACCAGACTAAACTGGAAAACAGAAATTACACAGAAATTACATGTTTATGCTGCAGCGTGAAAACTACAAAAAGTACTACATACAAAAAAATAACTCGAGCTGGGGAGCCAGAAATTACACTAAGAGTGACTTAAGCTCACAACAAATTTCAGGAACTAAACAACAGAAAGCTGGAGGACGACTGGCGAGTCAGGAATGCTCGTGATGTGACTTAGCTCGAACCAACAGAAAGAGGAACAGGGGTGGAAAGACGTCCTGAAGACAGAGGAGACAAACCAGGTGAGTTCCGACACTTGAAGACGGAGGAAGGACGCAGCAACCAGAGGGTTCCTGGGAGCTGGTGGACACAGACAGGTCAGGCTGGAAAGTTACAACCGCTAACTAAAAATGCTTTTTCTTCTGCACGTATACACACAGAGCTAACAAAGACAGAGCTATGGCCTTGATACACAACACATTCCTGCTATCTCATGATGTAACAATTAATTTTACTGAAACTGCTAACTCAAGGTCGTTTAAGGGTGGAAACCGTGATAATCCTCCATATGAGACGCCACCAGTAGTTGCATCACATCGACGCTAACAAAGGTACAACTGGTAGAAAGTGGGAAAAGTTTACAGGAGGGTTCTTTTCACAGGGTGCAGCTCCTCGAGGTTGGATGGATGGTGTGCCCCAACAAATGAGAGAACAAAGTCTTCTATACCATGGTTATCCCCACCTTTAGCCAACCACATTTCAATATTTGAATGATATGTTTTATAAACATTCACATTTCACCATACAGAATAAAATGCTCTGTTCATAGCAGACTTTGTCCTTTTCTGGGAGGATGGTACAAACACAAAAGGTCCTTGTACAAGATTACTTTGAGACGCTGACATTTTTTAAAATAAACAACTTAATTGGACAGAAGTTGTCTGTCTTCTATCTAAAAAAAAAACACTCAACAACTATGATGTTGTCCACATTTCAAACACACTAAATTATGATGTTTTATGACATTTTAGACCACACAAAACAAGAAGATGCTGAGGTTCTCTTTGGGAGTGACCAGGATGGATAGGATCAGGAATGAGAACATCAGAGGGACAGCACATGTTAGAGGCTTTGGAGATAAAGTCAGAGAGGCCAGACTGAGATGGTTCAGACATGTCCAGAGGAGAGAGAGTGAATATATTGGTAGAAGGATGCAGAGTTTCCCACTGCCAGGCAGGAGGCCTAGAGGAAGACCAAAGAGGAGGTTTATGGATGTGGTTAAAGAGGACATGAAGGTAGTTGGTGTGAGAGAAGAGGATGCAGCAGACAGGGTTAGATGGAGGCAATTGATTCGCTGTGGTGACCCCTGAAGGGAAAAGCCGAAAGGAAAAGAAGAAGAAGACTAAACAATGATGTTTTTATATTTTAGACCACATACTAAACTATGACATTTTTGTCACATTTTGGACGACATTCTAAACTATGAAGTTATTGTCATATTTTGGACGACATAGTAAAATGTGAAGTTATCGTCACATTTTGAATGACATACTGAATTTTTTTTTGCCTTTTCTTGGCTTTATTGGATAGGACAGAGAGAGAAAAAGACAGGAAACGGGGAGAAGCCATGAGACAAGGTCCACGAGCAGGAATTGAACCTGGGCCACAGCATCAGAGACCAGCCCCGAGACATGGTTCCCCTGCTTCACCCATTGAGCTATGAAGGCACACAGATGACGTACTAAATTATGACGTTTTTGTCACATTTTGGACGACTTGCTAATTTTTTTAAAATATTTTTTTCTGCCTTTTTGAGGCTTAATTGGAAAGGAGAGATAGAGAGAGACAGGAAATGGGGAGAAGAGTTGGGTGAAGACACGCAGCAAAGGGTCGCAAGCGTCAGAGACCAGCCCCAGACATGGTTCCCCTTCTTACTAGTCATTGTCTTACAAATGTGACAAAAACATCATAGTTTAGTCTGTTGTTCAAAATATGGGAAAAAAAAGTCATAGTTTAGTATGTCGTCCACAATGTGACAAAAACGTCATAGCTGAGTAAGGGCTGGACCAGAATATCATTCAGTCGAGGCAAGTTTCTGGACATTTTGGGCTAGTTTCAAGTTAATTTGGACAATTTTTCATAAAAATTCATAAGGTAACAACACAGCAAAGAGTGAGTTGTGCTTAGTTGCCTATTGTCAAACAGTGACAGAAAGTCCTCTTTTCATATAAATAATGCAAAAAACACAAATATCTACCTCACACTCACACCAGAACTGTCACAAGAGTCTCTAAAAACCGAGGAGACACATGCAGTACATAGCCTGCATACATACAAATATACATATATGCACATACACAAAAACAATAACCTCTCAATGTGTAATAATGATCTGAAACCATGAATTCATATAAAAATATAAAAATGAATGTAAAATCAAAAGAAGTGACATTTGAATATCACTATTCGGGCCAGGCCGGAGTTTAGTATGTCGCCCAAAATGTGGACAAAAACGTCATAGTTTAGTATGTTGTCCAAAATATAACAAGAACATCATCGTTAAGTAGGTCATCCATGCGCCTGTATAGCTCAATGGGTTAAGTAAGTAAACCACGTATACATGGTGTTCTCCGACGCAGTGGCCCGGGTTCGATTCCTGCTTGCGGACTTATGCTGCACGTCTTTGACAGACTCTTCTCCCCATTTAATCTTTTTCTATATCTGCCCTAACCAATAAAGCCTAGAAAATGCTCAAAAAATAATAATAATTTTTTTTAGTTTGTCCTCCAAAATGTGACAAAAACATCATAGTTTAGTTTGTTGTCCAAAATATGACAAAAACGTCAGAGTTTAGTATGTCGTCCAAAATGTGACAAAAACGTCATAGTTTAGTATGTCGTCCACAATATGACAAAAACGTCAGAGTTTAGTATGTCGTCCACAATATGACAAAAACGTCATAGTTTAGTATGTCGTTCAAAATATGACAAAAATGTCATAGTTTAGTTTGTTGTCCAAAATATGACAAAAACGTCATAGTTTAGTATGTCGTCCAAAATGTGACAAAAACGTCATAGTTTAGTATGTCGTCCACAATATGACAAAAACGTCATAGTTTAGTATGTCGTCCAAAATATGACAAAAACGTCATAGTTTAGTATGTCGTTCAAAATATGACAAAAACGTCATAGTTTAGTATGTCGTCCAAAATGTGACAAAAACGTCATAGTTTAGTATGTCGTCCACAATATGACAAAAACATCATAGTTTAGTATGTCGTTCAAAATATGACAAAAACGTCATAGTTTAGTATGTCGTTCAAAATATGACAAAAACGTCATAGTTTAGTATGTCGTCCACAATATGACAAAAACATCATAGTTTAGTATGTCGTTCAAAATATGACAAAAACGTCATAGTTTAGTATGTCGTTCAAAATATGACAAAAACGTCATAGTTTAGTATGTCGTTCAAAATATGACAAAAATGTCATAGTTTAGTTTGTTGTCCAAAATATGACAAAAACGTCATAGTTTAGTATGTCGTCCAAAATGTGACAAAAACGTCATAGTTTAGTATGTCGTCCACAATATGACAAAAACGTCATAGTTTAGTATGTCGTCCAAAATATGACAAAAACGTCATAGTTTAGTATGTCGTTCAAAATATGACAAAAACGTCATAGTTTAGTATGTCGTCCAAAATGTGACAAAAACGTCATAGTTTAGTATGTCGTCCACAATATGACAAAAATGTCATAGTTTAGTTTGTTGTCCAAAATATGACAAAAACGTCATAGTTTAGTATGTCGTCCAAAATATGACAAAAACGTCATAGTTTAGTATGTCGTCCAAAATGTGACAAAAACGTCATAGTTTAGTATGTCGTCCACAATATGACAAAAACGTCATAGTTTAGTATGTCGTTCAAAATATGACAAAAATGTCATAGTTTAGTATGTCGTCCAAAATGTGACAAAAACATCATAGTTTAGTATGTCGTCCAAAATGTCACAAAAACGTCATAGTTTAGTATGTCGTCCAAAATGTGACAAAAATGTCATAGTTTAGTATGTCGTCCAAAATGTGACAAAGACGTCATAGTTTAGTATGTCGTCCACAATATGACAAAAACGTCATAGTTTAGTATGTCGTCCAAAATGTCACAAAAACGTCATAGTTTAGTATGTCGTCCAAAATGTGACAAAAATGTCATAGTTTAGTATGTCGTCCAAAATGTGACAAAGACGTCATAGTTTAGTATGTCGTCCACAATATGACAAAAACGTCATAGTTTAGTATGTCGTCCAAAATGTGGCAAAAACGTCATAGTTTAGTATGTCGTCCACAATATGACAAAAACGTCATAGTTTAGTATGTCGTCCAAAATGTGGCAAAAACGT
Organism: Acanthochromis polyacanthus; assembly: GCF_021347895.1. Classification (NCBI taxonomy): domain Eukaryota; kingdom Metazoa; phylum Chordata; class Actinopteri; family Pomacentridae; genus Acanthochromis; species Acanthochromis polyacanthus. The sequence continues at coordinate 326,703 of NC_067115.1, forward strand.
CATAGTTTAGTATGTTGTCCACAATATGACAAAAACGTCATAGTTTAGTATGTTGTCCAAAATATGACCAAAACGTCATAGTTTAGTATGTCGTCCAAAATGTGGACAAAAACGTCATAGTTTAGTATGTCGTCCAAAATATGACAAAAACGTAATAGTTTAGTATGTTGTCCAAAATATGACCAAAACGTCATAGTTTAGTATGTCGTCCAAAATGTGGACAAAAACGTCAGTTTAGTATGTCGTCCAAAATATAACAAGAACATCATCGTTAAGTAGGTCATCCATGAGCCTGTATAGCTCAATGGGTTAAGTAAGTAAACCACGTATACATGGTCTTCTCCGACGCAGTGGCCCGGGTTCGATTCCTGCTTGCGGACTTATGCTGCACGTCTTCGCCAGACTCCTCTCCCCATTTAATCTTTTTCTATATCTGCCCTAACCAATAAAGCCTAGAAAATGCTCAAAAAATAATAAATTTTTTTTTAGTTTGTCCTCCAAAATGTGACAAAAACGTCATAGTTTAGTTTGTTGTCCAAAATTTTACAAAAACGTCATAGTTTAGTATGTCGTCCACAATATGACAAAAACGTCATAGTTTAGTATGTCGTCCAAAATGTGACAAAAACGTCATAGTTTAGTATGTCGTCCACAATATGACAAAAACGTCATAGTTTAGTATGTCGTTCAAAATATGACAAAAACGTCATAGTTTAGTATGTCGTCCAAAATGTGACAAAAATGTCATAGTTTAGTATGTCATCCAAAATGTGAAAAAAACATCATAGTTTAGTATGTCGTCCAAAATATGACAAAAACGTCATAGTTTAGTATGTCGTCCAAAATGTGGACAAAAACGTCATAGTTTAGTATGTCGTCCAAAATATAACAAGAACATCATCGTTAAGTAGGTCATCCATGAGCCTGTATAGCTCAATGGGTTAAGTAAGTAAACCACGTATACATGGTGTTCTCCGACGCAGTGGCCCGGTTTCGATTCCTGCTTGCGGACTTATGCTGCACGTCTTCGCCAGACTCCTCTCCCCATTTAATCTTTTTCTATATCTGCCCTAACCAATAAAGCCTAGAAAATGCTCAAAAAATAATAAATTTTTTTTTTAGTTTGTCCTCCAAAATGTGACAAAAACATCATAGTTTAGTTTGTTGTCCAAAATTTTACAAAAACGTCATAGTTTAGTATGTCGTCCACAATATGACAAAAACGTCATAGTTTAGTATGTCGTCCAAAATGTGACAAAAACGTCATAGTTTAGTATGTCGTCCACAATATGACAAAAACGTCATAGTTTAGTATGTCGTCCACAATATGACAAAAACGTCATAGTTTAGTATGTCGTCCAAAATATGACAAAAACGTCATAGTTTAGTATGTCGTCCAAAATGTCACAAAAACGTCATAGTTTAGTATGTCGTCCAAAATATGACATAAACGTCATAGTTTAGCATGTCGTCCAAAATGTGGACAAAAACGTCATATTTTAGTATGTCATCCAAAATATGACAAAAACGTCATAGTTTAGTATGTCGTCCAAAATGTGGACAAAAACGTCATATTTTAGTATGTCATCCAAAATATGACAAAAACGTCATAGTTTAGTATGTCGTTCAAAATATGACTAAAACGTCATAGTTTAGCATGTCGTCCAAAATGTGACAAAGACGTCATAGTTTAGTATGTCGTCCAAAATGTGGACAAAAACGTCATAGTTTAGTATGTCGTCCAAAATGTGGACAAAAACGTCATAGTTTAGTATGTTGTCCAAAATGTGGACAAAAACGTCATAGTTTAGTATGTCGTCCAAAATGTGGACAAAAACGTCATAGTTTAGTATGTTGTCCAAAATATAACAAGAACATCATCGTTAAGTAGGTCATCCATGTGCCTGTATAGCTCAATGGGTTAAGTAAGTAAACCACGTATACATGGTGTTCTCCGACGCACTGGCCCGGGTTCGATTCCTGCTTGCGGACTTATGCTGCACGTCTTCGCCAGACTCTTCTCCCCATTCAATCTTATTCTATATCTGCCCAAACGACCAATAAAGCCGAGAAAATGCTCAGAAAATAATAAAAAAAAATTTAGTTTGTCCTCCAAAATGTGACAAAAACTTCACAGTTTAGTTTGTTGTCCAAAATATGACAAAAACGTCATAGTTTAGTATGTCGTCCAAAATTTGACAAAAACGTCATAGTTTAGTATGTCGTCCAAAATTTGACAAAAACGTCATAGTTTAGTATGTCGTCCAAAATATGACAAAAACGTCATAGTTTAGTATGTCGTCCAAAATGTGACAAAGACGTCATAGTTTAGTATGTCGTCCACAATATGACAAAAACGTCATAGTTTAGTATGTCGTCCAAAATGTGGCAAAAACGTCATAGTTTAGTATGTCGTTCAAAATATGACAAAAATGTCATAGTTTAGTATGTCGTCCAAAATGTGACAAAAACGTCATAGTTTAGTATGTCGTTCAAAATATGACAAAAATGTCATAGTTTAGTATGTCGTCCAAAATGTGACAAAAACATCATAGTTTAGTATGTCGTCCAAAATATGACAAAAACGTCATAGTTTAGTATGTCGTCCAAAATGTCACAAAAACGTCATAGTTTAGTATGTCGTCCAAAATGTGACAAAAATGTCATAGTTTAGTATGTCGTCCAAAATGTGACAAAGACGTCATAGTTTAGTATGTCGTCCACAATATGACAAAAACGTCATAGTTTAGTATGTCGTCCAAAATGTGGCAAAAACGTCATAGTTTAGTATGTCGTCCACAATATGACAAAAACGTCATAGTTTAGTATGTTGTCCAAAATATGACCAAAACGTCATAGTTTAGTATGTTGTCCAAAATATGACCAAAACGTCATAGTTTAGTATGTCGTCCAAAATGTGGACAAAAACGTCATAGTTTAGTATGTCGTCCAAAATATGACAAAAACGTAATAGTTTAGTATGTTGTCCAAAATATGACCAAAACGTCATAGTTTAGTATGTCGTCCAAAATGTGGACAAAAACGTCATAGTTTAGTATGTCGTCCAAAATATAACAAGAACATCATCGTTAAGTAGGTCATCCATGAGCCTGTATAGCTCAATGGGTTAAGTAAGTAAACCACGTATACATGGTGTTCTCCGACGCAGTGGCCCGGTTTCGATTCCTGCTTGCGGACTTATGCTGCACGTCTTCGCCAGACTCCTCTCCCCATTTAATCTTTTTCTATATCTGCCCTAACCAATAAAGCCAAGAAAATGCTCAAAAAATAATAAATTTTTTTTTAGTTTGTCCTCCAAAATGTGACAAAAACATCATAGTTTAGTTTGTTGTCCAAAATTTTACAAAAACGTCATAGTTTAGTATGTCGTCCACAATATGACAAAAACGTCATAGTTTAGTATGTCGTTCAAAATATGACAAAAACGTCATAGTTTAGTATGTCGTCCAAAATGTGACAAAAACGTCATAGTTTAGTATGTCATCCAAAATGTGAAAAAAACATCATAGTTTAGTATGTCGTCCAAAATATGACATAAACGTCATAGTTTAGCATGTCGTCCAAAATGTGGACAAAAACGTCATATTTTAGTATGTCATCCAAAATATGACAAAAACGTCATAGTTTAGTATGTCGTCCAAAATGTGGACAAAAACGTCATATTTTAGTATGTCATCCAAAATATGACAAAAACGTCATAGTTTAGTATGTCGTCCAAAATATGACAAAGACGTCATAGTTTAGCATGTCGTCCAAAATGTGGACAAAAACGTCATAGTTTAGCATGTCGTCCAAAATGTGGACAAAAACGTCATAGTTTAGTATGTCGTCCAAAATGTGGACAAAAACGTCATAGTTTAGTATGTCGTTCAAAAAATGACTAAAACGTCATAGTTTAGCATGTCGTCCAAAATGTGACAAAGACGTCATAGTTTAGCATGTCGTCCAAAATGTGGACAAAAACGTCATAGTTTAGTATGTCGTCCAAAATGTGGACAAAAACGTCATAGTTTAGTATGTTGTCCAAAATGTGGACAAAAACGTCATAGTTTAGTATGTCGTCCAAAATGTGGACAAAAACGTCATAGTTTAGTATGTTGTCCAAAATATAACAAGAACATCATCGTTAAGTAGGTCATCCATGCGCCTGTATAGCTCAATGGGTTAAGTAAGTAAACCACGTATACATGGTGTTCTCCGACGCACTGGCCCGGGTTCGATTCCTGCTTGCGGACTTATGCTGCACGTCTTCGCCAGACTCTTCTCCCCATTCAATCTTATTCTATATCTGCCCTAACGACCAATAAAGCCGAGAAAATGCTCAGAAAATAATAAAAAAATTTTAGTTTGTCCTCCAAAATGTGACAAAAACTTCACAGTTTAGTTTGTTGTCCAAAATATGACAAAAACGTCATAGTTTAGTATGTCGTCCAAAATTTGACAAAAACGTCATAGTTTAGTATGTCGTCCACAATATGACAAAAACGTCATAGTTTAGTATGTCGTCCAAAATGTGACAAAAACGTCATAGTTTAGCATGTCGTCCAAAATATGACAAAAACGTCATAGTTTAGTATGTCGTCCAAAATGTGACAAAAACGTCATAGTTTAGTATGTCGTCCACAATGTGACAAAAACGTCATAGTTTAGTATGTCGTCCAAAATATGACAAAAACGTAATAGTTTAGTATGTCGTCCAAAATGTGGCAAAACATCATAGTTTAGTATGTCGTCCAAAATATGACAAAAACGTAATAGTTTAGTATGTCGTCCAAAATATGACAAAAACGTCATAGTTTAGTATGTCGTCCAAAATGTGGCAAAAACATCATAGTTTAGTATGTCGTCCAAAATATGACAAAAACGTCATAGTTTAGTATGTCGTCCAAAATGTGGAAACAACATCATAGTTTAGTATGTCGTCCAAAATATTACAAAAACGTAATAGTTTAGTATGTCGTCCAAAATGTGGCAAAAACATCATAGTTTAGTATGTCGTCCAAAATATGACAAAAACGTAATAGTTTAGTATGTCGTCCACAATATGACAAAAACGTCATAATTTAGTATGTCGTCCAAAATCTGACAAAAACGTCATAGTTTAGTATGTCGTCCAAAATGTGACAAAAACGTCATAGTTTAGTATGTCGTCCACAATGTGACAAAAACATCATAGTTTAGTATGTCGTCCAAAATATGACAAAAACGTCATAGTTTAGTATGTCGTCCAAAATGTGACAAAAACGTCATAGTTTAGTATTTCGTCCAAAATGTGACAAAAATGTCATAGTTTAGAATGTCGTCCACAATATGACAAAAACGTCATAATTTAGTATGTCGTCCAAAATGTGACAAAAACGTCATAGTTTAGTATGTCGTCCAAAATGTGACAAAAACGTCATAGTTTAGTATGTCGTCCTCAATATGACAAAAACATCATAGTTTAGTATGTCGTCCAAAATATGACATAAACGTCATAGTTTAGTATGTCGTCCAAAATGTGACAAAAACGTCATAGTTTAGTATGTCGTCCAAAATGTGACCAAAATGTCATCGTTGAGTATGTCGTCCACAATATGTGACAAAAACGTCATAGTTTAGTATGTCGTCCAAAATGTGACAAAAACGTCATAGTTTAGTATGTCGTCCAAAATATGACAAAAACGTCATAGTTTAGCATGTCGTCCAAAATGTGACAAAGACGTCATAGTTTAGTATGTCGTCCAAAATGTGACAAAAACATAGTTTAGCATGTCGTCCAAAATGTGACAAAAACGTCACAGTTTAGTATGTCGTCCACAATGTGACAAAAACGTCATAGTTTAGTATGTCGTCCAAAATGTGGACAAAATGTCATAGTTTAGTATGTCGTCCACAATATGACAAAAACGTCATAATTTAGTATGTCGTCCAAAATGTGACAAAAACGTCATAGTTTAGTATGTCGTCCAAAATGTGACAAAAACGTCATAGTTTAGTATGTCGTCCAAAATATGACAAAAACGTCATAGTTTAGTATGTCGTCCAAAATATGACAAAAACGTCATAGTTTAGTATGTCGTCCAAAATATGACAAACATGTCATAGTTTAGTATGTCGTCCAAAATGTGGCAAAAACATCATAGTTTAGTATGTCGTCCAAAATATGACAAAAACGTAATAGTTTAGTATGTCGTCCACAATATGACAAAAACGTCATAATTTAGTATGTTGTCCAAAATGTGACAAAAACGTCATAGTTTAGTATGTCGTCCAAAATGTGACAAAAACGTCATAGTTTAAGATGTCGTCCACAATGTGACAAAAACGTCATAGTTTAGTATGTCGTCCAAAATGTGGACAAAAAGTCATAGTTTAGTATGTCGTCCAAAATGTGACAAAAACGTCATAGTTTAGTATGTCGTCCAAAATATGACAAAAACATCATAGTTTAGTATGTCGTCCAAAATGTCACAAAAACGTCATAGTTTAGTATGTCGTCCAAAATGTGACAAAAATGTCATAGTTTAGTATGTCGTCCAAAATGTGACAAAGACGTCATAGTTTAGTATGTCGTCCACAATATGACAAAAACGTCATAGTTTAGTATGTCGTCCAAAATGTGGCAAAAACGTCATAGTTTAGTATGTCGTCCACAATATGACAAAAACGTCATAATTTAGCATGTCGTCCAAAATGTGACAAAAATGTCATAGTTTAGTATGTCGTCCAAAATGTGACAAAAATGTCATAGTATAGTATGTCGTCCAAAATATGACCAAAACGTCATAGTTTAGTATGTCGTCCACAATATGACAAAAACGTCATAGTTTAGTATGTTGTCCAAAATATGACCAAAACGTCATAGTTTAGTATGTTGTCCAAAATATGACCAAAACGTCATAGTTTAGTATGTCGTCCAAAATGTGGACAAAAACTTCATAGTTTAGTATGTCGTCCACAATATGACAAAAACGTCATAGTTTAGTATGTCGTCCAAAATGTGACAAAAACGTCATAGTTTAGCATGTCGTCCACAATATGACAAAAACGTCATAGTTTAGTATGTCGTCCAAAATGTGACAAAAACGTCATAGTTTAGTATGTCGTCCAAAATGTGACAAAAACGTCATAGTTTAGTATGTCGTCCAAAATATGACCAAAACGTCATAGTTTAGTATGTTGTCCAAAATATGACCAAAACGTCATAGTTTAGTATGTCGTCCAAAATGTGGACAAAAACGTCATAGTTTAGTATGTCGTCCAAAATATAACAAGAACATCATCGTTAAGTAGGTCATCCATGAGCCTGTATAGCTCAATGGGTTAAGTAAGTAAACCACGTATACATGGTGTTCTCCGACGCAGTGGCCCGGTTTCGATTCCTGCTTGCGGACTTATGCTGCACGTCTTCGCCAGACTCCTCTCCCCATTCAATCTTTTTCTGTATCTGCCCTAACGACCAATAAAGCCGAGAAAATGCTCAGAAAATAATAAAAAAAAATTTAGTTTGTCCTCCAAAATGTGACAAAAACTTCACAGTTTAGTTTGTTGTCCAAAATATGACAAAAACGTCACAGTTTAGTATGTCGTCCAAAATTTGACAAAAACGTCATAGTTTAGTATGTCGTCCACAATATGACAAAAACGTCATAGTTTAGTATGTCGTCCAAAATGTGACAAAAACGTCATAGTTTAGCATGTCGTCCACAATATGACAAAAACGTCATAGTTTAGTATGTCGTCCAAAATGTGACAAAAACGTCATAGTTTAGTATGTCGTCCAAAATGTGACAAAAACGTCATAGTTTAGTATGTCGTCCAAAATATGACAAAAACGTCATAGTTTAGTATGTCGTCCAAAATGTGGCAAAAACATCATAGTTTAGTATGTCGTCCAAAATATGACAAAAACGTAATAGTTTAGTATGTCGTCCAAAATGTGGCAAAAACATCATAGTTTAGTATGTCGTCCAAAATATGACAAAAACGTAATAGTTTAGTATGTCGTCCAAAATGTGGCAAAAACGTCATAGTTTAGTATGTCGTCCAAAATATGACCAAAACGTCATAGTTTAGTATGTTGTCCAAAATATGACCAAAACGTCATAGTTTAGTATGTCGTCCAAAATGTGGACAAAAACGTCATAGTTTAGTATGTCGTCCAAAATATAACAAGAACATCATCGTTAAGTAGGTCATCCATGAGCCTGTATAGCTCAATGGGTTAAGTAAGTAAACCACGTATACATGGTGTTCTCCGACGCAGTGGCCCGGTTTCGATTCCTGCTTGCGGACGTATGCTGCACGTCTTCGCCAGACTCCTCTCCCCATTCAATCTTCTTCTATATCTGCCCTAACGACCAATAAAGCCGAGAAAATGCTCAGAAAATAATAAAAAAAATTTAGTTTGTCCTCCAAAATGTGACAAAAACTTCACAGTTTAGTTTGTTGTCCAAAATATGACAAAAACGTCATAGTTTAGTATGTCGTCCAAAATTTGACAAAAACGTCATAGTTTAGTATGTCGTCCACAATATGACAAAAACGTCATAGTTTAGTATGTCGTCCAAAATGTGACAAAAACGTCATAGTTTAGCATGTCGTCCACAATATGACAAAAACGTCATAGTTTAGTATGTCGTCCAAAATGTGACAAAAACGTCATAGTTTAGTATGTCGTCCAAAATGTGACAAAAACGTCATAGTTTAGTATGTCGTCCAAAATATGACAAAAACGTCATAGTTTAGTATGTCGTCCAAAATGTGGCAAAAACATCATAGTTTAGTATGTCGTCCAAAATATGACAAAAACGTAATAGTTTAGTATGTCGTCCAAAATATGACAAAAACGTCATAGTTTAGTATGTCGTCCAAAATGTGGCAAAAACATCATAGTTTAGTATGTCGTCCAAAATATGACAAAAACGTCATAGTTTAGTATGTCGTCCAAAATGTGGCGACAACATCATAGTTTAGTATGTCGTCCAAAATATGACAAAAACGTAATAGTTTAGTATGTCGTCCAAAATATGACAAAAACGTCATAGTTTAGTATGTCGTCCAAAATGTGGCAAAAACATCATAGTTTAGTATGTCGTCCAAAATATGACAAAAACGTAATAGTTTAGTATGTCGTCCACAATATGACAAAAACGTCATAATTTAGTATGTCGTCCAAAATGTGACAAAAACGTCATAGTTTAGTATGTCGTCCAAAATGTGACAAAAACGTCATAGTTTAGTATGTCGTCCACAATGTGACAAAAACATCATAGTTTAGTATGTCGTCCAAAATATGACAAAAACGTCATAGTTTAGTATGTCGTCCAAAATGTGACAAAAACGTCATAGTTTAGTATTTCGTCCAAAATGTGACAAAAATGTCATAGTTTAGAATGTCGTCCACAATATGACAAAAACGTCATAGTTTAGTATGTCGTCCAAAATGTGACAAAAATGTCATAGTTTAGTATGTCGTCCAAAATGTGACAAAAACGTCATAGTTTAGTATGTCGTCCAAAAGATGACAAAAACGTCATAGTTTAGTATGTCGTCCAAAATGTGGCAAAAACATCATAGTTTAGTATGTCGTCCAAAATATGACAAAAACGTAATAGTTTAGTATGTCGTCCAAAATGTGGCAAAAACATCATAGTTTAGTATGTCGTCCACAATATGACAAAAACGTCATACTTTAGTATGTCGTCCAAAATGTGACAAAAACGTCATAGTTTAGTATGTCGTCCAAAATGTGACAAAAACGTCATAGTTTAGTATGTCGTCCACAATGTGACAAAAACATCATAGTTTAGTATGTCGTCCAAAATATGACATAAACGTCATAGTTTAGTATGTCGTCCAAAATGTGACAAAAACGTCATAGTTTAGTATTTCGTCCAAAATGTGACAAAAATGTCATAGTTTAGAATGTCGTCCACAATATGACAAAAACGTCATAGTTTAGTATGTCGTCCAAAATGTGACAAAAATGTCATAGTTTAGTATGTCGTCCAAAATGTGACAAAAACGTCATAGTTTAGTATGTCGTCCAAAATATGACAAAAACGTCATAGTTTAGTATGTCGTCCAAAATGTGGCAAAAACATCATAGTTTAGTATGTCGTCCAAAATATGACAAAAACGTAATAGTTTAGTATGTCGTCCAAAATGTGGCAAAAACATCATAGTTTAGTATGTCGTCCAAAATATGACAAAAACGTCATAGTTTAGTATGTCGTCCAAAATGTGGCAAAAACATCATAGTTTAGTATGTCGTCCAAAATATGACAAAAACGTCATAGTTTAGTATGTCGTCCAAAATGTGGCAACAACATCATAGTTTAGTATGTCGTCCAAAATATGACAAAAACGTAATAGTTTAGTATGTTGTCCAAAATATGACAAAAACGTCATAGTTTAGTATGTCGTCCAAAATGTGGCAAAAACATCATAGTTTAGTATGTCGTCCAAAATATGACAAAAACGTAATAGTTCAGTATGTCGTCCACAATATGACAAAAACGTCATAATTTAGTATGTCGTCCAAAATGTGACAAAAACGTCATAGTTTCGTATGTCGTCCAAAATGTGACAAAAACGTCATAGTTTAGTATGTCGTCCACAATATGACAAAAACGTCATAATTTAGTATGTCGTCCAAAATATGACAAAGACGTCATAGTTTAGTATGTCGTCCAAAATGTGACAAAAACATAGTTTAGCATGTCGTCCAAAATGTGACAAAAACATAGTTTAGCATGTCGTCCAAAATGTGACAAAAACGTCACAGTTTAGTATGTCGTCCAAAATTTGACAAAAACGTCATAGTTTAGTATGTCGTCCACAATATGACAAAAACGTCATAGTTTAGTATGTCGTCCAAAATGTGACAAAAACGTCATAATTTAGCATGTCGTCCAAAATGTGACAAAAACATCATAGTTTAGTATGTCGTCCAAAATATGACAAAAACATCATAGTTTAGTATGTCGTCCAAAATGTGACAAAAACGTCATAGTTTAGTATTTCGTCCAAAATGTGACAAAAATGTCATAGTTTAGAATGTCGTCCACAATATGACAAAAACGTCATAATTTAGTTTGTCCTCCAAAATATGACAAAGACGTCATAGTTTAGTATGTCGTCCAAAATGTGACAAAAACATAGTTTAGCATGTCGTCCAAAATGTGACAAAAACATAGTTTAGCATGTCGTCCAAAATGTGACAAAAACGTCACAGTTTAGTATGTCGTCCAAAATAGGATAAAAACGTCATAGTTTAGTATGTCGTCCAAAACAGGACAAAAATGTCATAGTTTAGTATGTCGTCCAAAATGTGGACAAAAACGTCATAGTTTAGTATGTCGTCCAAAATGTGACAAATACGTCATAGTTTAGTATGTCGTCCAAAATGTGAACAAAAACGTCATAGGTTAGTATGTCGTCCAAAATGTGGACAAAAACGTCATAGTTTAGTATGTCATCCAAAATGTGGACAAAAACGTCATAGGTTAGTATGTCGTCCAAAATGTGGACAAAAATGTCATAGTTTAGTATGTCGTCCAAAATGTGACAAAAACGTCATAGTTTAGTATGTCGTCCAAAATGTGACAAAAACGTCATAGTTTAGTATGTCGTCCAAAATGTGACAAAAACGTCATAGTTTAGTATGTCGTCAAAAATGTGGACAAAAAGTCATAGTTTAGTATGTCGTCCAAAATAGGACAAAAATGTCATAGTTTAGTATGTCGTCCAAAACAGGACAAAAATGTCATAGTTTAGTATGTCGTTCAAAATATGACTAAAACGTCATAGTTTAGTATGTCGTCCAAAATGTGACAAAAACGTCATAGTTTAGTATGTCGTCCAAAATGTGACAAAAACGTCATAGTTTAGTATGTCGTCCAAAATATGACAAAAACGTCATAGTTTAGTATGTCGTCCAAAATATGACAAAAACGTCATAGTTTAGTATGTCGTCCAAAATATGACAAAAATGTCATAGTTTAGTATGTCGTCCAAAATGTGACAAAAACGTCATAGTTTAGTATGTCGTCCAAAATGTGGACAAAAAGTCATAGTTTAGTATGTCGTCCAAAATAGGACAAAAATGTCATAGTTTAGTATGTCGTCCAAAACAGGACAAAAATGTCATAGTTTAGTATGTCGTTCAAAATATGACTAAAACGTCATAGTTTAGTATGTCGTCCAAAATGTGACAAAAACGTCATAGTTTAGTATGTCGTCCAAAATGTGACAAAAACGTCATAGTTTAGTATGTCGTCCAAAATATGACAAAAATGTCATAGTTTAGTATGTCGTCCAAAATGTGACAAAAACGTCATAGTTTAGTATGTCGTCCAAAATGTGGACAAAAAGTCATAGTTTAGTATGTCGTCAAAAATGTGGACAAAAAGTCATAGTTTAGTATGTCGTCCAAAATAGGACAAAAATGTCATAGTTTAGTATGTCGTCCAAAACAGGACAAAAATGTCATAGTTTAGTATGTCGTTCAAAATATGACTAAAACGTCATAGTTTAGTATGTCGTCCAAAATGTGACAAAAACGTCATAGTTTAGTATGTCGTCCAAAATGTGACAAAAACGTCATAGTTTAGTATGTCGTCCAAAATATGACAAAAACGTCATAGTTTAGTATGTCGTCCAAAATATGACAAAAACGTCATAGTTTAGTATGTCGTCCAAAATATGACAAAAATGTCATAGTTTAGTATGTCGTCCAAAATGTGACAAAAACGTCATAGTTTAGTATGTCGTCCAAAATGTGGACAAAAAGTCATAGTTTAGTATGTCGTCCAAAATAGGACAAAAATGTCATAGTTTAGTATGTCGTCCACAATATGACAAAAACGTCATAATTTAGTATGTTGTCCAAAATGTGACAAAAACGTCATAGTTTAGTATGTCGTCCAAAATGTGACAAAAACGTCATAGTTTAAGATGTCGTCCACAATGTGACAAAAACGTCATAGTTTAGTATGTCGTCCAAAATGTGGACAAAAAGTCATAGTTTAGTATGTCGTTCAAAATGTGACAAAAACGTCATAGTTTAGTATGTCGTCCAAAATATGACAAAAACATCATAGTTTAGTATGTCGTCCAAAATGTCACAAAAACGTCATAGTTTAGTATGTCGTCCAAAATGTGACAAAAATGTCATAGTTTAGTATGTCGTCCAAAATGTGACAAAGACGTCATAGTTTAGTATGTCGTCCACAATATGACAAAAACGTCATAGTTTAGTATGTCGTCCAAAATGTGGCAAAAACGTCATAGTTTAGTATGTCGTCCACAATATGACAAAAACGTCATAATTTAGCATGTCGTCCAAAATGTGACAAAAATGTCATAGTTTAGTATGTCGTCCAAAATGTGACAAAAATGTCATAGTATAGTATGTCGTCCAAAATATGACCAAAACGTCATAGTTTAGTATGTCGTCCACAATATGACAAAAACGTCATAGTTTAGTATGTTGTCCAAAATATGACCAAAACGTCATAGTTTAGTATGTTGTCCAAAATATGACCAAAACGTCATAGTTTAGTATGTCGTCCAAAATGTGGACAAAAACTTCATAGTTTAGTATGTCGTCCACAATATGACAAAAACGTCATAGTTTAGTATGTCGTCCAAAATGTGACAAAAACGTCATAGTTTAGCATGTCGTCCACAATATGACAAAAACGTCATAGTTTAGTATGTCGTCCAAAATGTGACAAAAACGTCATAGTTTAGTATGTCGTCCAAAATATGACCAAAACGTCATAGTTTAGTATGTCGTCCAAAATGTGGACAAAAACGTCATAGTTTAGTATGTCGTCCAAAATATAACAAGAACATCATCGTTAAGTAGGTCATCCATGAGCCTGTATAGCTCAATGGGTTAAGTAAGTAAACCACGTATACATGGTGTTCTCCGACGCAGTGGCCCGGTTTCGATTCCTGCTTGCGGACTTATGCTGCACGTCTTCGCCAGACTCCTCTCCCCATTCAATCTTTTTCTGTATCTGCCCTAACGACCAATAAAGCCGAGAAAATGCTCAGAAAATAATAAAAAAAATTTAGTTTGTCCTCCAAAATGTGACAAAAACTTCACAGTTTAGTTTGTTGTCCAAAATATGACAAAAACGTCACAGTTTAGTATGTCGTCCAAAATTTGACAAAAACGTCATAGTTTAGTATGTCGTCCACAATATGACAAAAACGTCATAGTTTAGTATGTCGTCCAAAATGTGACAAAAACGTCATAGTTTAGCATGTCGTCCACAATATGACAAAAACGTCATAGTTTAGTATGTCGTCCAAAATGTGACAAAAACGTCATAGTTTAGTATGTCGTCCAAAATGTGACAAAAACGTCATAGTTTAGTATGTCGTCCAAAATATGACAAAAACGTCATAGTTTAGTATGTCGTCCAAAATGTGGCAAAAACATCATAGTTTAGTATGTCGTCCAAAATATGACAAAAACGTAATAGTTTAGTATGTCGTCCAAAATGTGGCAAAAACATCATAGTTTAGTATGTCGTCCAAAATATGACAAAAACGTAATAGTTTAGTATGTCGTCCAAAATGTGGCAAAAACGTCATAGTTTAGTATGTCGTCCAAAATATGACCAAAACGTCATAGTTTAGTATGTTGTCCAAAATATGACCAAAACGTCATAGTTTAGTATGTCGTCCAAAATGTGGACAAAAACGTCATAGTTTAGTATGTCGTCCAAAATATAACAAGAACATCATCGTTAAGTAGGTCATCCATGAGCCTGTATAGCTCAATGGGTTAAGTAAGTAAACCACGTATACATGGTGTTCTCCGACGCAGTGGCCCGGTTTCGATTCCTGCTTGCGGACGTATGCTGCACGTCTTCGCCAGACTCCTCTCCCCATTCAATCTTCTTCTATATCTGCCCTAACGACCAATAAAGCCGAGAAAATGCTCAGAAAATAATAAAAAAAAATTTAGTTTGTCCTCCAAAATGTGACAAAAACTTCACAGTTTAGTTTGTTGTCCAAAATATGACAAAAACGTCATAGTTTAGTATGTCGTCCAAAATTTGACAAAAACGTCATAGTTTAGTATGTCGTCCACAATATGACAAAAACGTCATAGTTTAGTATGTCGTCCAAAATGTGACAAAAACGTCATAGTTTAGCATGTCGTCCACAATATGACAAAAACGTCATAGTTTAGTATGTCGTCCAAAATGTGACAAAAACGTCATAGTTTAGTATGTCGTCCAAAATATGACAAAAACGTCATAGTTTAGTATGTCGTCCAAAATGTGACAAAAACGTCATAGTTTAGTATGTCGTCCAAAATGTGACAAAAACGTCATAGTTTAGTATGTCGTCCAAAATATGACAAAAATGTCATAGTTTAGTATGTCGTCCAAAATGTGACAAAAACGTCATAGTTTAGTATGTCGTCCAAAATGTGGACAAAAAGTCATAGTTTAGTATGTCGTCAAAAATGTGGACAAAAAGTCATAGTTTAGTATGTCGTCCAAAATAGGACAAAAATGTCATAGTTTAGTATGTCGTCCAAAACAGGACAAAAATGTCATAGTTTAGTATGTCGTTCAAAATATGACTAAAACGTCATAGTTTAGTATGTCGTCCAAAATGTGACAAAAACGTCATAGTTTAGTATGTCGTCCAAAATGTGACAAAAACGTCATAGTTTAGTATGTCGTCCAAAATATGACAAAAACGTCATAGTTTAGTATGTCGTCCAAAATATGACAAAAACGTCATAGTTTAGTATGTCGTCCAAAATATGACAAAAATGTCATAGTTTAGTATGTCGTCCAAAATGTGACAAAAACGTCATAGTTTAGTATGTCGTCCAAAATGTGGACAAAAAGTCATAGTTTAGTATGTCGTCCAAAATAGGACAAAAATGTCATAGTTTAGTATGTCGTCCAAAATGTGGACAAAAAGTCATAGTTTAGTATGTCGTCCAAAATGTGACAAAAATGTCATAGTTTAGTATGTCGTTCAAAATATGACTAAAACGTCATAGTTTAGTATGTCGTCCAAAATGTGACAAAAACGTCATAGTTTAGTATGTCGTCCAAAATGTGACAAAAACGTCATAGTTTAGTATGTCGTCCAAAATATGACAAAAACATCATAGTTTAGTATGTCGTCCAAAATGTGACAAAAACGTCATAGTTTAGTATGTCGTCCAAAATGTGGACAAAAAGTCATAGTTTAGTATGTCGTCCAAAATAGGACAAAAATGTCATAGTTTAGTATGTCGTCCAAAATGTGGACAAAAAGTCATAGTTTAGTATGTCGTCCAAAACAGGACAAAAATGTCATAGTTTAGTATCTCGTTCAAAATATAACAAAAACGTCATAGTTTAGTATGTCGTCCAAAATGTGACAAAAACGTCATAGTTTAGTATGTCGTCCAAAATGTGACAAAAACGTCATAGTTTAGTATGTCGTTCAAAATAGGACAAAAACGTCATAGTTTAGTATGTCGTCCAAAATGTGACAAAAACGTCATAGTTCAGTATGTCGTCCACAATATGACAAAAACGTCATAGTTTAGTATGTCGTCCAAAATATGACAAAAACGTCATAGTTTAGTATGTCGTCCAAAATATGACAAAAACGTCATAGTTTAGTATGTCGTCCAAAATGTGGCAAAAACGTCATAGTTTAGTATGTCGTCCAAAATATGACAAAAACGTCATAGTTTAGTATGTCGTCCAAAATATGACAAAAATGTCATAGTTTAGTATGTCGTCCAAAATGTGACAAAAACGTCATAGTTTAGTATGTCGTCCAAAATATGACAAAAACATCATAGTTTAGTATGTCGTCCAAAATAGGACAAAAACGTCATAGTTTAGTATGTCGTCCAAAATATGACAATAACGTCATAGTTTAGTATGTCGTCCAAAATATGACAAAAACGTCATAGTTTAGTATGTTGTCCAAAATATGACAAAAACGTCATCGTTTAGTATGTCGTCCAAAATGTGACAAAAATGTCATAGTTTAGTATGTCGTCCAAAATAGGACAAAAACGTCATAGTTTAGTATGTCGTCCAAAACAGGACAAAAATGTCATAGTTTAGTATGTCGTCCAAAATGTGGACAAAAACGTCATAGGTTAGTATGTCGTCCAAAATGTGGACAAAAACGTCATAGTTTAGTATGTCGTCCAAAATGTGGACAAAAACGTCATAGGTTAGTATGTCGTCCAAAATGTGACAAAAACGTCATAGTTTAGTATGTCGTCCAAAATGTGGACAAAAATGTCATAGTTTAGTATGTCGTCCAAAATGTGACAAAAACGTCATAGTTTAGTATGTCGTCCAAAATGTGGACAAAAAGTCATAGTTTAGTATGTCGTCCAAAATAGGACAAAAATGTCATAGTTTAGTATGTCGTCCAAAATGTGGACAAAAAGTCATAGTTTAGTATGTCGTCCAAAACAGGACAAAAATGTCATAGTTTAGTATGTCGTTCAAAATATGACTAAAACGTCATAGTTTAGTATGTCGTCCAAAATGTGACAAAAACGTCATAGTTTAGTATGTCGTCCAAAATATGACAAAAACGTCATAGTTTAGTATGTCGTCCAAAATGTGACAAAAACGTCATAGTTTAGTATGTCGTCCAAAATGTGGACAAAAAGTCATAGTTTAGTATGTCGTCCAAAATAGGACAAAAATGTCATAGTTTAGTATGTCGTCCAAAATGTGGACAAAAAGTCATAGTTTAGTATGTCGTCCAAAATGTGACAAAAACGTCATAGTTTAGTATGTCGTCCAAAATGTGGACAAAAAGTCATAGTTTAGTATGTCGTCCAAAATAGGACAAAAATGTCATAGTTTAGTATGTCGTCCAAAATGTGGACAAAAAGTCATAGTTTAGTATGTCGTCCAAAATGTGACAAAAACGTCATAGTTTAGTATGTCGTCCAAAATGTGGACAAAAAGTCATAGTTTAGTATGTCGTCCAAAACAGGACAAAAATGTCATAGTTTAGTATGTCGTTCAAAATATGACTAAAACGTCATAGTTTAGTATGTCGTCCAAAATATGACTAAAACGTCATAGTTTAGTATGTCGTCCAAAATGTGACAAAAACGTCATAGTTTAGTATGTCGTCCAAAATGTGACAAAAACGTCATAGTTTAGTATGTCGTCCAAAATGTGACAAAAACGTCATAGTTTAGTATGTCGTCCAAAATAGGACAAAAACGTCATAGTTTAGTATGTCGTCCAAAACAGGACAAAAACGTCATAGTTTAGTATGTCGTCCAAAATGTGACAAAAACGTCATAGTTTAGTATGTCGTCCAAAATGTGGCAAAAACGTCATAGTTTAGTATGTCTTCCAAAATATGACAAAAACGTCATAGTTTAGTATGTCGTCCAAAATGTGGCAAAAACGTCATAGTTTAGTATGTCGTCCAAAATATGACAAAAACGTCATAGTTTAGTATGTCGTCCAAAATGTGGCAAAAACGTCATAGTTTAGTATGTCTTCCAAAATATGACAAAAATGTCATAGTTTAGTATGTCGTCCAAAATATGACAAAAACGTCATAGTTTAGTATGTCGTCCAAAATGTGACAAAAATGTCATAGTTTAGTATGTCGTCCAAAATGTGACAAAAACGTCATAGTAAACTATGTGTCATAGTTTACTATGACATTTGTCCACATGATGACAAAAACATCATAGTTTAGTATGTCGTCCAAAATAGGACAAAAACGTCATAGTTTTTGACATACTAAACGTCATAGTTTAGTATGTCGTCCAAAATTTGACAAAATTTTGTCCAAAATTTGACAAAAACATCATAGTTTAGTATGTCGTCCAAAATGTGGACAAAAACGTCATAGTTTAGTATGTTGTCCAAAATATAACAAGAACATCATCGTTAAGCAGGTCATCCATGCGCCTGTATAGCTCAATGGGTTAAGTAAGTAAACCACGTATACATGGTCTTCTCCGACGCAGTGGCCCGGGTTCGATTCCTGCTTGCGGACTTATGCTGCACGTCTTCGACAGACTCTTCTCCCCATTTAATCTTTTTCTTTATCTGCCCTAACCAATAAAGCCTAGAAAATGCTCAAAAAATAATAAAAATTTTTTAGTTTGTCCTCCAAAATGTGACAAAAACTTCACAGTTTAGTTTGTTGTCCAAAATATTACAAAAACGTCATAGTTTAGTATGTCGTCCACAATATTACAAAAACGTCATAGTTTAGTATGTCGTCCAAAATATGGAAAAAAAGTCATAGTTTAGAGCAGGGGTCAGCAACCTTTAACACTCAAAGAGCCATTTCGACCAGTTTCCCACAGAAAAGAAAACACCGGGAGCCGCAAAATCCTTTTGGCATTTAAAATGAAGACAACACTGCATATATCACTTTTTTACCTCTATGTCCTTGTTAATCAGCCGTGATTAATTAATTACAAAGCCTCTAATTAGATAGATTCATTTTTTTAATTGCGTCCTACCACTAATATTTACTCCTGGACCTCATATGTTACGTAATGTTAGCTGGAAATCAATATTTTGCGAATGTCTATTTAACTTGTAAAATCCATTTATCTTAAGCTAATAACTTTTCTCCGGTAAGTCGCTGTCCTATTTTCCAAGACGACACTCCTCTGACTCTCTGACCTGCTGCCTGGATGCTGGACATGAAATCGATCTCTTGCTAGTAACGTCATATTAACCTGACATATCAAAGAGTAGATACTGAGCAAGACAGTTATCCATAGTTTGCCTTCGTACTCATGAGTACCCGACACAATGCAGGACTCTGCTGTGAAGGCGGAGACGTGCGGCGGTGGTGTATTTGCAACATTAAGAAAAAGAAAGAAATTTGAAGGAGCGATGGCTAGGATTTAGGAATGGTGGCCCGCTGCTGCTGAATGAATGCAGAGCAAACACTGGGATCTGAAGATCAACAGGACTCCAAATGAATACCTGCAGGCCGGTGAGTGTCAGAGATCGACGGCTGGGACGCGTATTTTAACAGACAAAAATTAGGACGTTTTATTTTGATGTTTCAAGATCACCATAATCTTCAAATTTAGAATTAAATTTTTAAAACTAACAATCTAAAATAAAAGAATTTTTAATTAAATAGCCTGCTGATTATTTATTTTCCAAAGTTACAGGGAGCCACAACAGAGGGATGAAAGAGCCGCGGGTTGCCGACCCCTGGTTTAGTATGTCGTCCGAAATGTGACCAAAATATCATATTTTGGACGACATATTAAACTACGACATTTATTTTCATATTTTGGAAGACATACTAACGTCTGACATTTTTGGTCATGTTCTGAACGACGTAACAACTCAGCTCCAAAAGTCGCAACAAAACCAAGAGACAGCGATGGTGTGGCGACTAAAAATGGTTTATTGTCACGCAAACCAATCAAATGGGCATTCAACACCAAAACCAAAACCCAGAATCATGCTGCTGGAGCTCCACACGACCCGTTTGAATGGAAGTGGGGCACATTTAGTGCAGCTGAGTTACTAGATCACGGGTTTGGCTCAATCAGGTGAGGACTGGAACAGACACACCACGGGCCTGTTTCACGAAGCAGATTTACTGAAAACTCTGAGTTTGTTAACCCTAAAATGAGGGAAACTCAGAGTTTTCCGTTTCACGAAGCGAGGTAACTTAACCCTGAGACAGAGGGGTAACTCTAGCCTGTTTCACAAAGAGGGGTAACTTCAACTCTCGGTCAGTTACCGCAGTAACAGACTCTATGACTCTAACCTGGTCACCAGCAGGTTTATCTGAGAAAACCTCCAGTTTCTCTCCGTCTCCGCCCTCTTTCAGCCACACGCTGTTTCATTTCCTCATTCATTCAGTCAGTAAGCGAGCGAGTTTTGGCGTAGAACAGCTTTTATTAACGATCCAGTGGATAAAGGAGCAGCATTACTGCACAGATCATTAAATATTCGTCGGTAGATTGTTATCAGACCGAGCATAAATGTTCTCGCATTTCCGGACAATTATCGGTTTGAGCGGTACCGTTTCATAATCGTTTCAAGTCCATAATCTACATAAACAACCTAATCCGTCCTTACATTTACATTACCAACCAGTCATGCTCTCACATCCAGCAGATATTGTGTGTTGCGCTGCGGTTCTTTGCAAATGAAAGTTTTTATATGATGTCGGAGATCCAGAGTAAGACAACTGTATGGAGGACAGTCAGAAAAGTTTTCCTGGCTCTGAAACGACTTTTACCATCATTGTGGACACAAACCTGTCAGAACAT